>NW_007247439.1:536111-561145 GCF_000164805.1 Carlito syrichta
CCACCGAGCCGGCAGAATGGCGCTCTTTTAAATGACAATAATGAGCTGGGTGTGGTGACTCAAGCCTGTAATCCCAGAGACTTGGGAGGATTGCTTGAGTTGAACACCAGCCTGGGCACACAGTGAGAACTGTCTCTACAAAAGAATTCAAAAATCAGCCGGGCTCGGTGGCTCAGCCTGTAATCCCGTGCCTTTGGGAGGCTGAGACCCGCCTGGGCAGACGAGACTTCATCTCTACAATAAATCAAAAAATTAGCCGAGTGTGGTAGCATGCGCCTGTAATTCCAGCTACTCGGAAGGCTGAGGCAGAAGAATCGCCGGAGCCCAGCAGGTCGAGGCTATGGTGGCCAGGAGCGGCCACTGCACTCCAGTCTGGGCGACAGAGTGAACCTCCAACTCAAAAAAAAAAAAAAAATCAGCTGGGCGTGGTGATGCACACCTGTCATCCCAGCTACTTGGGAGGATGAGGCCTTATAAAGATGGCTTCAGCCCAGGAGTTGGGGGCTGCAGTGAGCTATGACACTGAACTCCAGCCTAGGGAACAGAATGTGACCCTGTCTCTTTTTAAAAAAAAATACACAAACATAACAAATGCTAGTGAGGCTATGCAGCAACTGAAATGGTCCTATTTTGTTGGATGGCATACAAAATCAAACAGCCACTTTGGAAAACAGTTTACCAATCAGGATTCAATCAGAGAAAAAGGACCATTAAGACAGATTTACTTACTTACCTTTTCTAAATATTATTGTTAATGAAGAATTTGTTATAAGGATTTTAACTATTTGCATTCACAGAAGCAGATTAAACAGTCTCCACAGGACTGTCCCTGCATCTGTTGCCAGAGCTTGGAGTGCACAGAGCAAACTGACGGGAGGGGAAGCTGCACATACAGTGGGGAGGAGTCTCTCCCTCCCTCTCCCTCTCTCTCTCTGGAAATTCTGGAAAATACAGTTTATTGTGGCAACACTGATATATTACAGAACCAATGTGGGCAGTTCTTATAAAGTTAAACATAGAGTTATCATAAGACTCAGCAATCCCACTGCTAGTGTTTCCCAAGAGAAATGAAAACTTATGCTCACACTAAAAAGAGGATGCATGTTTCCAGCAACTTTATCCATAATCATCAAACACAACTCAAATGTCCTTCAACAGGTCAATGAATAAACACTGTGGCATATTCACATAGTGGCATACTACTAAGCGATGAAAATGAGCTGCTAATACATGCAACAACACTGATGAACACCAAACGTGTTAAGTCCAAGAAGCCAAAAGTAAAAGTTATGTACTACTAAATGATTCTTAACAGTGTTCAGGAAAAGGCAAGACTACAGGGATGAAGAATAAATCAGGGGTTGCTGGGGGTTAGGGTAGGAGTGGGGATTGACTCTAAACAGAGATACGGGGATGGGGACGCGTACTGTGTCTTGACTGTGGTGATGGTCACAACAATGCATTTATTAAAACTCAAAGAACTGCAAATGATTTTTTAAAAACTGTAACACTATATTTTACATTTTACATTTTCACTATATTTTTTGATACATTATTATTATTTTTTTTTTTTGAGTCAGAGTCTCACTCCGTCGCCCAGACTGGAGAGCAATGGCATGTTCACAGCCATCCCAGCCTCGACCTGCTGGGCTCCAGCAATCCTTCTGCCTCAGCCTTTCAAGTAACCAGAACTACAGATGTGCGCTATCACACCTGGCTAATTTTTTTGAATTGTTGTAGACGAGGTCTCACCAAGTTGTCCGGGCTGGTCTTGACACCCTGGTCTCAGGCAATCCTCTCAACTCGGCCTCCCAAAGTGTTGAAATTATAGGCTTAAGCCACTGCGCCAGGCCCATCTACATATTTAAATAATATAAATTAACTTACCTGGAATAAAGCTATCAATAAGCACTTAATATAGAAAAACCTATATCTGCATATGTACCTTTTATACAATCTGCTTAAACGTACAAACACACAACAATGTACTCGCATGGGGAAACTAAGGCATTGGAAGTAGAAAGTAACAACACTCATTTTGGGCAGAAGGATGAAACACAACTTTAAACACAGACCGTTACGAAACAGCTGCTCACTGCGCAAGTAATTAGCGGTAAAGCTCAAGGATGAGAGGACAGGGGGCCCAGGAGGGCTCTAGTTGCATACATAAAAGTTCATGTCATGTGTATGAGAACTACAGATAGATTTAGAGGAAATATAATTATGTGCACTTGGTTTCTACATTACATTTACAAGTATGGGGGGCTGGGGTAGGGACAACAAGCTTAAAAACACCACCACAAGAAACACAAAACCCTTTGAGCAGTTAATACCCTGACCTTCTATCCTGTTTTCTTTATGGTTTTGACACTGTTGGCCAGTTCCAGTCTCCAAAACACAAGAACTCTAACGTGGACAAAACATAACATCAACATTCCAACCTCGCTCCATGCAGCAGTCCGCAGAGTTCAAATCTCTATTTCCCAGACTCCCTTGCAGCTAAGACTCTGGATACAATTTAGGTTGTCCCATGAGGGAACTGGCAAAAGAGACAGATCTAGTACTAAAAGCACCCTGCTGGGGGGTATCAAAGGAGAGACAATACACCCTGGAGCCAGAGGTAAAGTGGCGGCTTCCTAACTCATCAGGTAGGTTTCTTATCCCAGCAAGAATGGCGGCATCCTTAGTCCATTCTGAGTGCGACTTCCAGAGTCATGCTTGGAAATCCACTATGAAGTCTGTTGCTTCAACTTCCCTAGTACTTAATGTCTCAGTCAGTTTACTATTCAAGTAAGCTAGAGTAAAACCATTATGCACCATGCTACAAATCTGTAAGAATTTTGTTAGATCATGAAGGTAACAAAAAACCATCTAACAGCATTATTACTCTTAAACTCATTTTCACACAGTACTTTCCTCTCACAACAATGTCAGCCTGCACACCCCAGTATATTGCACTAATCTCCTGCTCACAGTTACATCCTAGTACTGAGCTAAGTGTCCAGGAATGCTGCCTGTAAGTTTTATACCTCAGTTTATACTCTGTCAATGGCTATTTTCTTCCTGTACTAGATCCAGCTAAAAAGCCAGGTGACTCTGTCAAGCTCCCCCAATTTGACTGGCATGATGAATCCTTCCCAATATTCCCATAATACTTATTCATTCACTGACACAAATAATTATATTCAGCCGGACTCGGTGGCTCAGTCTGTAATCCTGCACCTTGGGAGGCTGAGGTGAGTGGATTGCCTGAGCCCGCAGGTTCGAGACCCGCCTGGGCAGCGAGACCTCGTCTCTACAATAAATCAAAAAATCAGCCGGGCATGATAGCGCGTGCCTGTAATTCCGGCTACACAGAAGGCTGAGGTGGAAGGATCACCGGAGCCCAGCAGGTCGAGGCTGCGGTGGCCAGGAGCGACCACTGTACTCCAATCTGGGCGACACATTGAGACTCCAACTCAAAAAAAAAAAGAAAAAAAAATAAAATAATTATATTCTACATGGGTATCTACTTCAATCTTGTGGTCTTGACTATGAACCAATTCCCTGAAGGAAGGACAACATCACTTTTCTGTAGCATGCCTAGTGTCTATCTGCGGGCCTGCCATGGCACAGAGGTTCAATAAACATCATTAGATGTGACACAAGAAAAAGTGTAAGGAAAAATATTTTCACTTTACTGTTTCTCATCTTCTACTTCATTATTAGATCAGTAGATTTTAATTCTTTAGGGGATTTTGGTCTTGTAATTTCTATGCAGTGATGTGGCTCTATTACACTAATAACTGCTATATGAATAAACATCACATTATTACATTATTCTGGCCATCTGAAGCTAAATGCCACTGATGCTTTTTAAATTCTCAGCTGCACAAACTACAAATGTAAATCATGGCATATAACAATTTGCATATAAGTGAAGTTTTGCCGAACAAATTATCAGTGACACTAACAGCTTTAATCACCATGTTTAGGATTTAATATATCAATCCATATTGATAAGTAATAATTTTCTGTCAGAAATCATTCAAAATAGAAGCAACAACATAAAAGGCAGGATACTGGTTCACATCAAATATGTGACAGTATAGAAAGATTCTATTTTCCTTCTTTCTACCTTTTTTTTTTTGAGTCAGAATCTCGCTCTGTCACCCAGGTTGGAGTGCACTGGCTTGCTCACAGCCACCGCAGCCTTGACCTGCTGGGTTCAGGTGATCCTTCTGCTTCAGCCTTCCAAGTAGCTGGAACTACATGCGTGCACCACCACGCCCAGCTAATTTTTTGCTTTTATAGTAAAGATGAGGTTTCACCACATTGCCCAGGATGGTCTCGAACCTGTGGGCTCAGGCAATCCTCCACCATGGCCTCCCAAATTGCTGGGATTACAGGCATGAGCCACTGCACCCAGCTATTTTCATAATTTAAAATAAATAGCTTCATAGAAAGCTATTTATGAACGTCTCAAATAGAAGTTTTGCCATTTCACAGAGATTGTTAGCTTAACTAAAGACGAGTCCATAAATACAAAAGGAAGCATATAATATACCAGACAAGATTATCCAGTATTTAAAATAGAGAGTAAGCTGGGCTCGGTGGCTCAGCCTATAATCCCGTGCCTTTGGGAGGCTGAGGTGAGTGGATTGCCTAGTTCGAGACCCGCCTGGGCGACTTGGCGAGACCTCATCTCCACAATAAATAATAAAAAAAAAAATCAGCTGGGCGTGGTAGCGCGCGCCTGTAGTTCCAGCTACTCGGAAGGCTGAGGAGGAAGGATCGCCAGAGCCCAGCAAGTCGAGGCTGCGGTGGCCGGGAGCAGCCACTGCACTCCAGTCTGGGCGACAGAGTGAGACTCCAACTCAAAAATAAATAAATAAATAAATAAAATAGAGAGTAGGTCTTGTGTCCTCACCACACATACACACACATTTTGTGAGGTAACTAACTGTCATGATGAATGTGTTCATTGTGGCAGCCACTTCACAATGTATATGTAAAATTAAATCAACACACTGTATACCTTAAAGGTATACCATTTTGTCAATTATACTTCGATAAAGCGGGGCAGGGGGGTTAATAGTAAAAAATGTAAGTAGGATACTCTACATCATTCAGAAGAATTGAGATAAAAAACCCTTAAAAGAAAATTCTCCTACTCTGTTAGGTAGAGGTCACTTCATTAGTATCTGCATAAAATTCAGGCTCGACAATTAGTAAGACAACTAGAAAAATACAGAAGCCTGAAAGGACAACAGAGATCAAGCCTAACAGCAGAGATCAGAAATGTTTCATGCAAATAGTGAGAAGAGCTGTCCATATTTTTAAGTTGGAATTCAGAGGTAAGTAGGATAAAGTCATCCTGCCAAGTTTTACACCAAGAACTCAGGACCTCCTGACAGTGAGTGAGTCTTATAACTACTCCCCTGAACAATGATCAATTTCTCCCTTTACAAAACTGGCCTTGATTCTATTTGAGCAAATAAAAACGACTAAGGCATAAGCTTGCTAAATGAATGCATAAAGCTTTCCAGATTTCCAAAACAGATAAACTATTCCCACCCCAACATTTTCTTTTATTCCCAATTTTCTACTCACAAAGTCTTGACGTATGTCGTTGAAGTCTTTGCCGTATTTTTCCAGTGCCTCTTCAAATAAGCTAGCTTCAGAGGCTGACCATTCTTCCATTTCATCTCTGCATAAAACAGGTCCTCCAAGTGGTACTAAGACACTAATGGCACTGCTCAAGTCATAGCTGTGTCTATACAAGGTATCCATAGCATGAAACTAATGGGAAGAAACAAAATGAACAGAAAATATCAAACAGATTATTTAAGAACAGAAACACTAAAATGTATAATGTACTCAATGTATTTATATGGTATTTTTATAAAACAATTAAGGAAAATTTACAGATTACTAAATAATAATTTAAGGTATCATTTATTGCTGTAGAAAATGCTGACTTGTACCTTTCAAGGCATGCATTTTTAAAAATTCCACCATTTGTTATGGCAACCTAACTATGAAAATCCAGGACCGAGAAGTATTAAATTGGAAACCCATTAAATTTCACCACTCTTTGGGTTAAAAACATCAAAGTCACTTCGGCTATTGAGCAAGGCTGGCACAGCCTTCTTTAACCAGGGAAAAACATACAGAGGGTGAGAAAAAATAGTCACAGATAAGATGTAGAGAATGATCTACTATGAACAAGAGACGGAAAGAAAACAATAGTACAAGCCGGGCTCGGTGGCTCAGCCTGTAATTCCGCGCCTTTGAGAGGCTGAGGTGAGTGGATTGTCTGAGCCCGCGGGTTCGAGACCCGCCTGGGCAACTTGGCGAGACCTCATCTCTACAATAAATCAAAAATCAGCTGGGTGTGGTAGCGCACGCCTGTAGTTCCAGTTACTTGGAAGGCTAAGGCGGAAGGATCGCTGGAACCCAGCAGGTAGAGTCTGCGGTGGCCGGGAGTGGCCACTGCACTCCAGTCTGGGCGACAGAGGGAGACTCCAACTCTAAAAAAAAAAAAAGAAAGAAAACAATGGTACAAAGTATGGTGTTTAAGACAAAAGTACACACCATGTTGAGCAGAAAACATATCCCTGTTATTAATATGGTAACTTGATTGAGATTTTGGAAGACAAAGAACAGATGACCAGGTTTGCTTGGAACAGCTGGGCTTATGTCAGTTTCCTTTGTATTTTAAGGGAGATTGAGTTGGATCGTGTAAAAGGAGAAGAGAGAGATTCAGACATATAATCAGTTTTTTGCAAAAGTAACCCAGGTCTAGTTCATTCTTTTATTTTTTTTTTCTTTTCAGAGACAGTGTCTCACTGCTGTTCAGGGTAAAATGCAGTGATGCAATCATGGTTCACTGTAACCTTGAAAAACTTCTAGACTGAAGTGATCCTTCCACCTTAGCCTTCCGAGTAGCTAGGACTACAGGTACATACCAGCTACCAGCTAATTATTTTAAAATTTTTTGCAGAGACAGGGTCTCACTCTGTTGCCTAGACTAAGGCCTAGCTTATTTTTTTTTTTTTTTGAGTTGGAGTCTCACTCTGTCGCCCAGACTGGAGTGCAGTGGCCACTCCCGGCCACCGCAGCCTCGACCTGCTGGGCTCCGGCGATCCTTCCGCCTCCGCCTTCCAAATAGCCGGAATTACAGGCGGGCGCTACAGGCCTAGCTTATTTAAAATGCATTTTCTTCCAATCAGGGCCATGAATAAACTAGCTGAAAAACCTTTGAAGATTTTTGTCTATCAGAGAGAAGGAAATTAATCTATAACACTTGCAAGTATAACAAGAAAACAGTAAAATGGGACAATCAGCTCTGCCTGTGTCCCAGATAAGCACAAGAGTATCACAATGATGTGGTTGGCAAAGTGATCAAAATCTTAACCAAGTGAGAACGAGTCCTGTTTTCTGCCCTCATCCCACCTGCTCAGACTTTCTAACACCTGAACACCCAGTCTTGTACCTTTTAGATAAAGTGTCTCCCGCAATGTTTGTTAAAACTTTCCCAAACGTGAGCAGGTGTGCCTGTAATTCCAACACTTTGGGAGGCCAAAGTGGGAGGATCACTTGAGCCCAGGAGTTCGAGATCAGCCTAGGCAAAATAGCAAGACCTCGTCACTACAAAAAAAAAGAAAAAGTAATTAAAATAAATAAAAACTTCAAGAATTTCACAAATGGAGATGGCTTCACTCGTGTGCAACAATGAATCTTTTTAAAATCTTTGCTTTTGCATGAACAGTGCTTCTCCAAGGCCGCCAGTCAAGGTCTTGGGTGCCAGCTCCACACTGCAGCTGTCACTAGCACCCATGACAAAGCTGCCCGCTCAAAACGCCACCAGTTCCAGAGGTGCCTGGAGAAGTCCCGGGTTCTGGACGTGCTGACCCAGGTGTGGATGGCCTTCCAAGAAGAACCAGGGAAATCTAACAGTGCTCTGGAATTTTTTTTAAAGCTTCCCTTAGGAACTACTACCCCAGAACATCTAGAAACAGAGCCAATTCACATAGGATTAGCAGAATTGAGAGAGAAATATGAAGCTATTGTCAACGAAAATAAAAAAACCTGAAGTAAAACTTGTTCAGAATGAGCTGCCTTGGGAGGAGAAGTTAAGCAGGATTCTTCTCAGCTCCAAAGACACTAAAGAATGGCTTTGTATAACTTGAATAGTTTACACAACATATAATCTTTTGTGAACAGATGTTATAGGACTCTTTTAATACATTAAATTCACCTATCACACTTTAACTGTTCTGCACACATACTTAGAACCACCAATAAAAACTCAGTGTAATCTGGGTCTTAAAGCAGTAGAATCCAAAGTAAACTCTGAAAAAAAAACTAAAAACAACCATCTAAGCCATTACCTTAAAGAAGCACTGAATTTATTAGTCTGATTAGGAATTATGATACTGGCTGTATTTTTGCTAAGGGAGCTCAGCACGGAGCTCTTCCTTGGTGTATCAGGACCGGAGCACAGGTACACATGAAATCCACACTGTTGTTTACATTCCCTGTAGGGAGTTGGAGACATCTGTGTGACGGAAGATGCTTTTGCGTGGGTTCCCATGAATCTTCTGCTCCTGTTTACAATAACGTGGAACAAACAACTCTTGTCTGCCACCACCGTCTTAGGCACCTGTGTGTGCCATTCAGAGCTCAGACACCGCATCTTCCTTCCACGCAGTCATGCCCGTCTTATCGTTCTGCCTTGTGTTACTCTGAGCATTGGGGAATCCTATGTGAACACTGGTCTCTCTGTGCTATTTTCAATTTGTTTAATAGCAATTATCCTGGTTGTAATTTTTATGACTTTAAACAGAATGACTGTTCCCCTGACTGACTTAGTTGCTTAGCTGAGCACAGAACAGAGGCGATATGAAATCCCAGGTCATGCACAAGCTGGGATGGGAAGGGGAATGAGCCGTATACCGTGGAAAATAATCATCTGTAAGAATAATTATCATGCATTTTTTTTTCCCCTCACAGTATTTTTCTAGCCTCCAATTCACTGTATCTTCACTTTCCCTGTGAAGTAGGCAGCAAGTATGAGGGGAAGTGAGGTACTGAAGTTTTAGGCCCAAAACTGATTATTAATAAAATTTATTCACTGCTCTGAGATATGCTTTCCTCATCTGTTTAATGAGAAGACCATCTCTGCTGCCCACCTCACATGGTTGTCGTGAGGGTCAAAGAGAAATGTGTGTGAAAGACTTGTAAATGGCAAAGCACTAGATTCTTATTTGTTTGAAAAAAAATTAGGCTGGGATCAGTGGTTCAGCCTGTCATCCCAGCACTTTGGGAGGCCAAGGCGAGAAGATTGCCTGAGACTGGGGTTCGGGATCAGCCCAGGCAACTTGGCGAGACCTGGTCTCTACAATAAATCAAAAATTAGCTGGGTGTCGTAGCACGCATCTGTAGTTCCAGCTGCTTGGAAGGCTGAGGCGGAAGGATCTCCAGGGCCCAGTGGGTTGACGTTGGGTGGTCATGCGTGTGCCACTGTACTCTAGCCTGGGCGACATAGTGAGACTCCAACTCAGAAGAAAAACAAAACAAAAAACAAAAAAACAAATTAGCTTTTATGTGATTCCTTTGTAACTGGTAGGAGACTGTGGAAAGTTCCCTACTGATACAAGAGCACAAAATAAGCTCAAATATCAACTAATACCTATTACAGAAGAAACACTATTAGCAAAATTGTGTGTTAAAAACTGATATATTTGCCGGGCTCAGTGGCTCAGCCTGTAATCCTGAGCCTTTGGGAGGTTGAGGTAAGTGGATTGGCTGAGCCCGCGGGTTCGAGAACCGCCTGGGCAGCGGGACCTCATCTCTACAATAAATCAAAAAATCAGCTGGGCATGGTAGTGCATGCCTGTAATTCCGGCTACTCAGAAGGCTGAGGCGGAGGGATCGCTGGAGCCCAGCAGGCGAGGCTGCAGTGGCCGGAAGCGGCCACTGCACTCCAGTCTGGGCGACCAAGTGAGACTCCAACTCAAAAACAAACAAACAAACAAATATATTTACTCTGTGTTACATTAACCAAGACACTGACAGGGAACTAGAATATGAATCTGTTGACAGACAGCATTTAGAATATGTAGCCATGTGCAGGTACAGTGACTGACTGCCTTAAAAAGGGTTAACATTTCACTTCAATCATTGGATTCCAAAAACAAAAGCAAGTAAGTAGGAATTTCATGGTGATTTCCTGGTTATAATCACAACAAAGACCACCGACTACATGTTGTCTTTTGCCATATGTGTCCCAATGATGGAACAATCACTTCAGGTTTCCAGTGACTTTCTTCTACCTCACAGGCAACAGAGGCTATAAAAAATATTAGAAGTGAGCGCGAGTCTTTCCTTGTGCTCTGCACATCTCAGAATCAGCCGAACTCTGTTGCTAACCTCACTAAACAGACTCTGCAGTTTGACTTTGGTATATACTTTTACACACTTTTACATCATCTCTGAAAATAATACAGCAGACCACACTTATCCAGGATTTCACTTTCCATGGTTTCAGTTACCGTGGGTGACTGAGGTCTGAAAATAAGTGGCTGTGAGTATGCTATGGCACTCCAGCCTGAGCAACAGAGTGAGACTCCAACTCAATTAATAACATATTCCCTTGAGCAATTATTTCAAACTTCCTAAATTTACAATAAGTAACAAAAAAACCCAATAACTATACAAATTAATTGAGATGTTAGAATTCCTCAAAATGGAAGTAACTTTTATAATCAATAGGTGCTCTAAAACCCAAGTCACAGAATTAAATGCACTGTTCTCAGCTGATGTCACACCAACCCTCCAAGCATGGATGGATGTTGTTCACTTTAGATGAATGAAAATGCTCTTACAGGTATTTTTTTAAATGGTGATGGGCTATTTACTTAATAAGGCTTCAAAAAACCAAAATAACATCCTAGCCTTTAAGAAGTGATTATGACAAAAATCTCAAGTAATTTTATACATTGTTTCAAAGGTTCTCTTCTTGGCAGAGTATGACTGTGGAAGCACTTGCTTTTGGAAGAAGACCTCCAGTACTGTGACCCACATCCAATGGGAAAGGTTGTGTCAGACTTACAGAGACTAGGAGACCTGAAACCACCAAAGCCCACGTCTACACCACAGCCCAGACACTGCAGTACTATTGGTACGTGTAGGAAGTGGACATTCCACCCAGTGTGTGCACTGTAGAACTCCCAGGAACGATTCCTTTGAAATTGATTACCAACTTCACAGAGGAAACCAGAGGATCACATTACATGCTAGACATTCATATTAACCCCGTATTTCTGATACACACAGAAGTTTCTTTTGAATGAACTTCTGTATAGTCTAACCCTACCCTTAAAAGCTTTAAGCAAAACACAAATATAAGCCGGGTATAGTGGCTCACACCTGTAATTGCAGCACTGTGGGAGGCTGAGGAGAGAGAACTACCTGAGCCCAGTGTTTGAGACCAGCCTGGGTAACTTGGCGAGACCTCATCTCTACAATAAATAAAAAATTAGCCAGATATGGTGGCAAGTGCCTGTAGTTCCAGCTACTTGGATGGCTAAGGCAGAAGGATGGCCTGAGTCCAGCAGATCGAGGCTGTGGTGGCTGTGAGCACACTCTCCAGCCCGGGCAACAGTGAGACTTTGACTCAAAAAAAAAAACAAAAACAAACCCACAAATATAGTTTCTATAACAGAAGAGACAAAATCCAGTAAAGAAAATAAAACGTAGCTTAGTAAATAGAGTAAGCTAAGAAAGGACACAGTAATCTGACACGTAACTAATAACTTATGGTTTATCAGTAAGATAATAAAAACTTGAAGAAGGCCAGGCACAGTGGCTTACGCCTGTGATTCCGCACTTTGGGAGGCCAAGGCAAGAGGACTGCTTGATCCTATGAGTTCGAGACCAGCCTGGGTAACATGGTGAGACCTCATCTCTACAATTAAAAAACTGGAAGAGTCAGAAGTTTGAAAAAAGAAAGGTACAATTAATCAATTGTGAGAGAGGCCAGAATAGCGGTGACCTGGGAAGGAGTTCTAACTAAAGAGGGCATTAGGGAAGCTCTGGGGATGCCAGGGATGTTCTTTATCTAGACCTGGTGGTGGTTACACGGATACACCCACGTGAAAATGTGTAGGCTGTGCAACAAAGTGGAGGGCACCCTAGACACATGTATACCTCCACTTAAAATAAGAAAAAGAATTTCAAAACTCTGCATTAAAGAAAAAATTAGAAGTTTTCCCTCCAGATTAAATATCATCCTTTCAATAGGGATATAGATATACATTGCACAATCCATTCAAATATAAATTTTAAAAAGCATAAAAAACTAGCACAAGCTGTTCTCTCTGCCAAAAAGTGGGGAAGGTGTTGCCACATTTCATCTCATGAGTAACAGATGGAGATGACAAACAAAAGTATTTTAGGAGAGAGACTGACAAGGCAAAGTTGGCCATGCAATTCTCCTCCTTTGTTCATAATGCAGAATCACACTATGGTGGGCTGGACATTCCCTCCCCTAGACCTCTAGAGGACAGCGTCCTTCCACTCCATTGATGCAGGCGTGGCCACGTGACTCACTTGGCCAATAGGGTGCTGAGACACATGACATAAGAGCCTCAACATGTATTTACACATTTAGCCCTGACCTCTTGTGCTGCTGACTTTTGTCCAGGGTAGACGGGAGATAGTACAGCAGACATGGACCCAAGCTATAGTTGGGCACCTACAGCCCAGACTAGTTCAGTAAATTCCTGACAATCTGCAAGAGAATGTATGAGAAATTTAATGCTGGTTGTTATAAAGCCACTGAAATTGTAGGCAGTGTAATAGATGCCATGTTTTCCCCTTTGAGAATAATTCATGCATTCAGACTCCATCAGACTCCACCTTCTCCCACTGCTGCTCTTGCCCCTACCCCTCTTCCATAGGTGTTAATCCCAAGGGTAGTCTCTGATAAATGCCCTGCATAAAAGTCACCATCAGAGGCTGGGCGCAGTGGTTCAGCCTGTAATCATGAGAGGATTGCCTGAGCCTGGGGGTCTGAGACGAGCCTGGACAACTTGGTGAGATCTTGTCTCTACAATAAATCACAAAAAAAACCAAGCCAGGAGTGCTGGCGTATGTCTGTAGTTCCAGCTACCTGGAAGGCTGAGGCGGAAGGATTGCCTAAAACCAGCAATGGAGTCTGCAGTGGCCATGAGTGTGCCACTGCACTCCAGCCTGGGTGACAAAAGACTCCAACTCAAAAAAAACCCACAAAAGTCACCATCAGAATCTGCTTCCCAGGGAAGCAGCCTGTAAAATGCAGCATTTTTACAACTAACACATATATACTATGTTCCATACCAACGACAGGATGCTCCACAACTTATGATGGGGCTATGGCTCGATAAACCCATCAGAGGTTGTAGAGCTCAGAAGTCAAAAATGTATTTGATACTCCAAGAAACTCATTGTAAAAAAAAAAAAAAATTCTTGAAAAAATCATAAAGTTGAACCACGACAAAGCCAAGGATCATCTGTATTGATTTGCTCAGTTACAATTTTATGGAAACTTTACAAGTATACCTCCAGCACAAATTACACTATTCGGAACATTGTATCTATTTAAAAAATTAATGAGCATATGGTTTTGCCAAGTAGAAGGTGAATATAATCTCTCATGAGTAAACCCAAATTGATCAAGGCAGCATTTTTGATGTAAAAGAGAAGCGTGCCATCCACTTTCAATTTTTGCCTTAATGCACAGAAAAATCAAAAACACTCATCCAACAAATTGGCTAAGGCTTAGTTGGCATTCACTCAAATCAACCTAAAAGATACCATGGGCCATGTTCTTGTTTGTACTTACACCTTACCTTCTCGTTACTTTGGTCTCTCTGTGTTAGCCCAGGCTGATCTGGAACTCCTCGGCTCAAGTGATCCTACCACCTCAGCCTCCTGAGTACCTGGGACTATAGGCATGAGTCACCACACCTGGCTTCTTTTGATTATTATCACAAGAAAGTTACAGGGCACAACAGGTTATGGTGACTTCATGACCTTAAGTGTCATCTCCAAACGTGGCATGAGCAGAACTACAAGTTTTTGTCCCCTGGCAGTGATTCTATGCACAACCAGACAAATATATGAAAACCACTGTGTGAAGACACTGGAGAATCCAGTGCAGGCAAGGAGTAGCTATGCTTCCTCTGGAAAGGAAGAGCTGAGCTTCCTTGCTGACCTGGTCTTTTCCTTGAGGGTATTCCTTTACCATGAGGGTACTTTCTAGGCTGCTACAAAGTGAAACAGAGTCAAACAAAAAGTTTGTTTTTACTACTGATGTGACAACAATCAGATCTTGATTCTACCAGTTAGTTAAGATCTAGAGTGCAAAATCCTGGGGAGTTCCTATTCCAGGCCCTAAAGGAAATCTCAATACATCAAAATAATTAGGGTTGTCATGGTGGCTAAGGCCTATAATCCCAGCACTCTGGGAGGCCAAGGAGGGAGGACAGCTTAAGATCAGGAGTTCAAGACCAGTCTGGTCAACATGGCAAGACCCCCAGCTACACATACACACACACACACACACACACACACACACACACACACACACACACAAGACTGGGTAGCATACATGTTCTCTGGTCACAATCTCAAAAGCAATTATAATAACCGTCATATCTCACAAGTTGGTTAAAAAATTATAAAGTAAATTTAAGAAGACTTAGAACCAAATTATAAAAAAAATACATTTTCAAAATACATGAGTAATAGCCAAGGTGATAATTAGAGAGGGACATGAACAATCTTAAATGTTTACAATGAAAATAACTGAACTAAAAAACTGTCTTTAAAAACTGGAAAAAGAATATCAGAGTAAACCCAAAGAAAAACAGAAAGAAGAAAACAATGAAGAGTGAAAATATACAATTTAAAAAATAATCACAAAATTAAATTCTCATTCTTTTACAAAAAAGAAGAAACCTCAGGCAAAACTATCAAGAAAAAACTAGATGATATATGTAAACAATAACAGGAATGAAAACCTATTTGTAACTAGAAATACAACAAAGTTCAATTTCAAAATACTGTGAAAAATTATGTTAATAAATTTGAAAACTTACAAGAAAATGTATAATTTCCTAGACTGGCATAACTGATCAAAATTGACTTAAAGAGAAAAAACCTATTCTAATTATAAATCAAATTATACCCACACCCAAACAGAGGGACATTCTACAAAATAGATGGTTGGCATTCTTCAAAATGCCATGATCACAAAAGACAAGGACTGAGGGACTGTGCAAACTTGAAGGAAAGAGACAGGACAACTAAATGTTTTAAGTGAGTCACAAGGGGATCCTGGGCCAGGAAAATACTTTTTTTTCTTTTGCCGTAAAGGACATTACTGGGATGACTAGCAAATCTGAATGAAGCCTTTAGATAACAATACTCTAATGATGTTAATTTCCTGAGTCACAATTACATTTTAGTAAAATAAGAGAATATGTTTGTTTTGTGTTTTTTTGAGTTGGCGTCTCACTCCATTGCCCAGGCTGGAGTGCAGTAGCATGCTCACAGCCACTGGAGCCCTGACTTGCTGGGCTCAGGCAATCCTTCCACCTCAGTCTTCCAAGTAGCTGGAACTACAGGTGTGCGCCACCACATCCAGCTAATTTTTAATTTATTGTAGAGATGAAACCTCACCAAGTTGCCCAGGTTGGTCTCAAACCAGTGGGCTCAGGCAATCCTCTCGCCTCCACCTCCCAAAGTGCTGGGATTACAGGTATGAGCCACTGCACCCAGCAGGAAAATATCCTTGAGTTTTAGGAATCATTCCCTCAAATGTTTAGCAGTAGGGACATCCATTCTGAAACTTACTCTCAAACTGTTCAGAAATAATACCATGTATACAGTGTTAAACAAAGTTTAAGAGAGGCCATCATTTTGGACTAGGCTCTCCCACCAGGCCCCAACGGACTAGACCAGACCAGAATGCAGTCACGTATGCTACTTGCCAAGTATGGGTTTTTTTTTTTTTTTTTACCTGAGCAGGCATGACGAGGAAGTCCTCTCTGTTTTGACCCTACAAGGAAACTAACTTTGAAATAATCAATCTGCTTCTTGCTCCCTTTTTCTGCTTTTCCTCAGCCATCGGAACACTTGCTCTATTTTATAGATAGATAGAGTGAGTGAGAGGCATTTAGCTCTTTAAGATGAATGTGTTGGAATCTTTGTCTTTTGGTGATGGAAAGAATAAAGCAAACATGGGAAAATGGTAACAACTGGGGAAGCTGGATGAAGGGGACCCAGGAAGTCTTCGTACTATTTCTGTATTTATTTACAAACTACAAAGATAAATTTTAAGAAATTATAACTATAATCCTTTAATAACTCACGCTTGGAAATATAAATCTCTTCACCAATAACCCTAGACAAAGTTGTTAAAACAATGCTCACTATATTTTTCCCAACTTCAAATCTATACTGCTTCTCTGATGTTTCCTATATTAATGTTGAATCCATGGAAGAAAAAGTACAGTAACAGACTATCTTCACACCCCAAAAAAGATATTCATTAAAGCTTAAGTTTAAAAGAAAAAGATGGACTGAAATACCATAACACAAACAACCCTCCTAGGACGGTCTGCAGTTGCTCCGTACTCAGCTGTTAAAAGATCATGAGAGAAGTGTGTGTAATGTAGAACACTATAGCCTTAATGACGTATTCAGTAGGAAGAAAAATTTCATATTTCGTATTTCTTACTGTATTGGTAGTCCATTTAGTACTGGATCTAATTTTACAACCTTGGAAACATGACTAGTAACCACCCTGAAGTTTATCAGATTAAGTTTTTAAAAGTTATATATGAGTTCTCATCAATTTTATGCTCCTTTTCAAGGCTAGATTTCTAACACAAGTTGATACCTAAAATGACAATCAAAAGATTTATATTTGCTGTTGTGGCTTCTAAACTCTCCTCAAATTCCAGTACCCACAAGACCCTACATGAAACAAGACTGAAAATTAAGCGAGAAGAAGTCTTGATGAATGGCTAGCAGGTTTACAAAGAGTTAGACTGAAGAATAAAATTACTCCTGATTAAATCAATTTTTCCCTTATCAGAAAAATCAATTGTTTTTTGTAAGTTATTCCTGATGGACAAGATTTTTTATTTTAAAAATGATGGCTTATTTTAAGGGGAGGATTACCACCTCAAAGGAAACATTCTTTGTTTACCACTTGAAATGTTAGTGATTTCCTCCTAACCATTATATTAAAAGGTATGGATAATCATAGCCTAATGACCGTATTCAAACTCAATAAGCTACTAAGTGAGAGTAAATATGGCATAATAAAACTCCTTTCAGACAATCAATAAAGCTATAAAATTAGAAGTAAATGAGACTCAACAAAGACTGGAGGGAAAAAAGACAAATGCATCATCTCAACAATAACAACTAATATATATTGAGCTCTGACATTGTGCCAGATACCACTTTAAATACTTTACAAGTAATTATCTCATTTAATCCTCAAGTTGATGTCCCATGGCAAGGGCTAGACTGTTCCACAGGCTGGAAAGGGGTGCCAGAGGTCTTGGTTAGGACCCTGAGGCATTGCTTGCTTTCTCTCCCAGTGAGGACAAGGCCAGTCAGGACCTCAACAGCCAAAAGAGCCCAAGGTGTGTGAACATTTTGTAAATGAAGCAGCATAAACTCAATGAAGCAGCTGTCTTCCCAGTGAGGACAAGGCCAGTCAGGACCTCAATAGTCAAAACAGCCCAAGGTGTGTGAACATTTTGTAAATGAAGCAGCATAAACTCAATGAAGCAGCTGTCTTCCAGTCAACCTGGGTAGCTGATGTTTTCGTAGAACAAGGGACCCTAGAAAAAGAGCCCCAAGGGATGCTCCACCTGCCCCTCTCCTGAAGTTTGTATCCCTGGTTACCTGTATCAGTAACCCAAAGAGCAAGTCTCTACTCCTTCTTTCCCATCCATAATCCTCCAGAAACAAAGCAAGTAGGTGTTTTTTATTATTCCCATTGCTGATAAGAAAACTCAAACACAGGTAGGCTGCGTAATTTGCACAAAGCTACATGGATCACACACGGGCTACAGATCCAGCATGGAAAAATATGGGGTCATAAAAACGTCACCACATGTACAGCCTTCTTCATAGCAGCATCATTCACAGTAGCCAAAAGATAGAAGCGGCCGGGCTCAGTGGCTCAGCCTGTAACCCCAGCATTTTGGAAGGCCAAGGCGAGTAGATTGTCTGAGTCCGCGAGTTTGAGACCCACCCGGGCAACTTGGCGAGACCTTGTCTCTACAATAAATCAAAAAATGAGCTGGGCGTGGTAGTACACACCTGTAGTTCTGACTACTTGGAAGGTGGAGACGGAAGCATCGCCGGAGCCCAGCAGTTCGAGGCTGTGGTGCCCGGGAGCGTGCCACTGCACTCCAGTCTGAGCGACAGAGTGAGACTCCAACTTAAAAAAAAACAAAAGATAGAAGCAACTCAAGTGTCATCGATGGATTAACAAAATGGAGTATAAATATACAGTGTATTATTTCATTTAAAAGGAAAGAAGGCTGGGCACGATGACTCAGCTTGTAATCCCAGCACTTTGGAAGGCTGAGGTGAGAGAATTGCCTGAGTCCAGGGGTTCTGGCAATCCTAAAGTCAACTTGGTGAGACCTCGCTTCTACAGTAAATCACAAAAATTAGCCGGGCATCGTGGTGTGCGTCTGTAGTTGCAGCTACTTGGAAGGCTGAGGCAGAAGGATCACCTAAGCCCAGTAGGTCAAGGTTGTGGTGGCCATGAATGTGTCACTACACTCCAGCCTGGGCAACAAGAGTGAGACTCCAATGCAAAAAAATTTTTAAAAAAGGAAAGAAATTCTGATAAATAGTGTAACATTAATGACCCTTGAAGCCAGACTAACTGAAAATAATCCATCAACAAAAGAACAAGCACAGTATGAGTCCACTTACATGAGGAACTTAACGTGATCAAATTTATAGAAACAGAGGGTAAAAGGGTGGTGGCTAGTGGGCAGGGGGAATGAGAGCTAGGGTTTAGCAGGTGTGAAGTTTCAGTTAGGGAAAATAACAGCTCTAGAGATGGATGGTGGTGACAGTTACACAATAATGTGAATCTTCCTTAATGCCACAGTGAATCTATGCAATATGCTAAAAAATTGTGAAAAGGATACATTTTATATTATATACATTTTACCATAAAGTGTTTTCTTAATGCATTGGAACTGGGCATGCTGGCACACATCTGTAGTCCTAGATACTCTAGAGGCTCAGGCAGGAGGTTTGCTTGAGTCTGGAAGTTCAAGTCTAGACTGAGCAACATAGTAAGGCCCTGTCTCTTCAAAAAAAAAAGGGGAAGGGTACATGGATGCTCAAATCTTTCTACGAGTCATAGTGCTCAGACTGCGTGTACAGCTCTGACAATACAATGAAATTAGCATTCAAATACACACCACTCATAGTGATGAGATTCTCTCAATTCAAGATTAAAATGCTAAAACAAAGGAATAGAACAATATACTTCAATGACCTAGTTCAATAAGAACCTATGGCCTAGAGATAGAAGCTAATGTATTCATTCCCAAATATTTAGTGTACACACACACACACACACACACACACACACACACACACACACACACACACTATGCCAGGTACATTTGGTGCTGGGGATTCAACCATGAGAAAAAATAGACGCAGTCACCATACTAAGCAATAGGATAGAACAAGCTGGGCACCGGGAGTGGGGCAGAGTTAGACATTAATAACACAAGTGTCACAAAATAACCTGCCTTAAACTGGTGGATTAGCCAAGACTTGATTTTAAAAAGCAAGAGTTAATTAACTGCATGGGGCTGTTACAGGAACAGGCAACAGGAAGTGCACATGCAAAAGTCCTGTGGCAGACAAAGGCCGCAGAAGCAAAGGAAGGATACAGCCTGGCTGGAGCCCAGAGGACACAGAGGAGAAGGGAGTGTGGGCAAAGAGCCCGCACAGAGTCGCCCAGCAAAACGCCATGATCTTGCTGAATACAGGAATGATCTGGGCTTTTACCCTAAATACAAGTAAAAGCCACTAAAAGGACACAAGGTAGGAAACAAGAAAATAAGAGTCCCATTTTTAAAAGCTCACATATACAGAAATGAGAGGTGTTCCAGGATGCTATTTCCACCTTCCTAAATCAACACAGCTTGACCTTTCTCAGAGGCAGGCATGGCATTAGGAAGCCCAGGTTTCTCATCCTGAGTCTGTCGCTAATTAAATGTGAGACCTTACACAATTTACTCTGCTACCCCGTACCTTGAGCTCATCAAGGAAGTCTTCCCTAGATTTCTAAAGCCCTGATCAATTCAAAAATCTCTTTAGCTTTGATTCTTACCAACCCCTGCCCCCAAATTACTTAGTCCTCAGAGCCCAGGCAAAAGAGAAAAGCCAGCACCCACACTTCCCAGGGCTGGGGCACATTCCAGCACCAGCTCCCCAACAGGGCTTCTGGCACTCTGCTCCTGAGTCAGGAGGGTACAGGCCTAGTTCTGGCCAACACCACCCAACAGGAAGGCAGGCGACTAAGCTACTTCCATGTACTGACCAATTCAGTATTTCCTTCGTTCTAAGGAATTTTATTCCCATGAGGGTCAGAGGGGAGAAGAATCAAAGGAGATATTATAATGAAACAAGGGTGAAGTCGATGAAACCTCCATGGCTTCAAGGTTTTTAACAATTACAAATCTTATGTATTTTAGATTAGTACTGTTTGAAATTCACAATTCAGCTACATACACAACAATCTCAAAGTAAGGAAGTGAGAGCTGGGCACAGTGGCTCAGGCCTGTAATCCTAGAACTTTGGGAGGCCGCAGTAACAGAGGCCAGAGGATTGGCAAGACTTTGTTTCTACAATCAATAATAATTTTTTAAAAAGTTAGCTGGGCATGGTGGTGCACTTATAGTTCCAGCTACTTGCAAGGCTGGAACTATAGTGGAAGGATCTCCTGAAAACAGTAGGTTGAGGTTGTGGTGGCCGTGAGCATGCCACTGAACTCCAGCATGGGTGATGGAGTGAAACTCCAACTCAATAAATAAATAAATAAATGCATACATACATACATACATACATACATACATAATTATAGGGCTGGGTGTGGTGGCTCTGAAATTTGGGAGGCCGAAGTAAGAGGCTTGTCTGAGTCCAGGGGTTCAAGATCAGTCTAGACAATTTGGCAAGACCTCATCTCTACAATAAATCAAAAAATTAGCCAAGCATGGTGGCTTGCACCTGTGGTTCCAACTACTTGGGAGGCTGAACGGGAAGGATCACCGGAGACCAGCATGATGAGCCTGTGGTGGCCTGAGTGTGCCACTGCACTCCAGGATGGACAACAGAGACTCTGACACACACAAAAATTGCAGTAATAAGCAACTAAACATATGTGATACAAAACTGACCTCCAATTAATAACTATGAATAGAAACAAAAAAGGGAGAGATTAAAACACTGGAGGGTTCGAAGGTAACTTCCTAGGACTCAGAGCATAATAGCAAGGTATAATAGAAGACATACATGATGTGAGACTACAACTAAGTTAACTACATTAGTAGTGTCCTCTTTAAAAAGCTTCTTTACAGATCGCCTTCCCTGAGGGAAACAAACATGACATCCTAAAGCCTCTGCCCGCTTCCTTCTCAAAGAACTTCCCATGCTGTTCCACGTGTTCACCAGCAGTGGGAAGCAGAGAGTCGCTGCAGCTGGGAACCAAGAGCCCACGCTGCTCTTGCGCCCTCAGACCCATCTCCAAGCCCGACTGCCCAGCAGCTCCACATCATGTCAGGGTCTCAAGCAGGGCAGAGGGATGGCAACCATATCGTCAGAGATCGCCTGAGAAGCATTACCTCATAAGAATAGTGCTAAACCACGAGGCACTGGTCACATAAGCAATCTATGCAAGGCAAGATCACGCAACGGCAGGAAAAAACTTTCCAAATAGGTGAGGGGAAGGAGTATGAAACCCTATGCTTTAAATGACCTCAACTTTGCGTTAAAAAGAAAGTTCGAGCCGGGCTTGGTGAGTCAGCCTGTAATCCTGTGCCTTTGGGAGGCTGAGGTGAGTGGACTGCCTGAGCCCGCGGGTTCGAGACCCGCCTAGCAGCTTGGTGAGACCTCATCTCCACAATAAATCAAAAAATCAGCCGGGCGTGGTAGCACGCGCATGTAATTCCAGCTACTTGGAAGGCTGAGTGAAGGATCGCCGGAGCCCAGCAGGTCGAGGCTGCGGTGGCCAGGAGCGGCCACTGCACTCCAGTCCGGGCGACAGAGTGAGACTCCAACTCAAAAGAAAAAAAAAGAAAGTTCGCATATTATGGTGCTTGTGCAGAGACAAACAGATCAACAAAACAGAGAACAGTTTAAAAGTCTAGAAGCTGACCTAAATATATCTAGGACCTTGAAACATGATAAAGGGATATTACAAATCAGGAATAAAGAACAAATTCCAAAAAAAAGGAGTAGGGTCAGGCCCAGTGGCTTACACCTGTAATCTCAGCATTTTTGGGAGGCCAAGACAGGAGAATTGCTTCAGCCCAGGAGTTTGAGACCAACCTAGACAACATAGCAACACTTGTCTCTACAAAAAAAATTAGACAGGCATGATGGCACATACCTGTGGTCCCAGCTACTTGGGAGGCTAAGGCTGAAGGACTACTTGAGCCCAAAAGGTCAAAGCTGTGGTGAGTCGTGATCATACCAACGCACTCCAGCCTGGGTGACAGAGCAAAGTTCCAATTCAAAAAATAAAAATAAGCCAGGCACGGTGACTCATACCTATAATCCCAGCACTTTGGGAGGTCGAGGTAAGAGGGTTGCCTGAGTCCACGGGTTTGAGACCAGTCTGGGCAACTTGGCGAGACCTCATCTCTACAATAAATCAAAAAATTAGCCAGGTGTGGTGGAACATGCCTGTAGTTCCAGCTACTTGGAAGACTGAGAGGGAACGATCGCCTGAGCCCAGCAGGTTGAGGTGCGGTGGCCAGGAGTGTGCCACTGCCCTCCAATCTGGGCAACAGAGTGAAACTCCAAATCCAAAAAAATAAAATAAAAAATAAAAATAAATAAATTTTAGATCCAGAAAAATGAACACATTTTAAACAGAATTATAATACAAGTGAAGTTAAGGGTAAAAGTTATGAATCTAAAATACAAAGAAAACACCAGAAGCACAAAGAAACATGTAAATATGCTTAACCTAATTGAATAAGCAGGAAAATATGAAAATGAAAAAGCAGGCCAAGCATAGAGGCTCACGCCTATAATCACAGCACTTTGGGAGGTGGAAATGAGAGGATTGCCTGAGCCCATTGATTCGAGATCAGCCTGGGCAACTTGGTGAGACCCCATCTCTACAATAAATCAAAAAATTAGCCGGGCGTGGTGGCGTGTGCCTGAAGTTCCAGCTACTTGGAAGGATGAGGCAGAAGGATCGCCTGAGCTCAGAAGGTTGAGGCTGCGGTGGCAGGGAGCGTGCCACTGCCCTTCAGCCTGGGTGACAGAGTGAGACTCCTAATCAAAAAAAGAAAATGAAAAAGCATCAGATTAGTGAACACGTAAAAGTCTGAAAACACCAAGTGGTGAAGATAACATCAGGAAACTGTGTGGGACTATACACGTCTACCATGATGTGCAGAATAAGGTGGCTATATGCGGGCAAATTCCAAAGGAGCACCGCCTATGAATCAGCATTCCAACTCTTGTTACAGCTTTACAAACACACAGACATGCTCACAAAGGGACATGGGTTAGAATTTTCAGCACAGCACTGTGGGTAATACAGCTGCAGAAAAACATTTTTCTTTTTTTTCTTTATTTTTTTGAGTTGGAGTCTCACTCTGTCGCCCAGACTGGAGGGCAGTGGCCGCTCCCGGCCACCGCAGCCTCGACCTGCTGGGCTCCAGCGATCCTTCCGCCCCAGCCTTCCAAGTAGCCGGAATTACAGGCACGCACTACCATGCCTGGTTGATTTTTTGATTTATTGTAGAGATGAGGTCTCGCTGCCCAGGCGGGTCTCGAACCCACGGGCTCAGGCAATCCACTCACCTCAGCCTCCCAAAGGCGCGGGATTACAGGCTGAGCCACTGAGCCCGGCTAGAAAAACATTTTTTAAGCACTCCAAGTGTGTTCGCTGGTGACAAAATACATAAATAACGTGGTGAAGTAGTGTATCAAACGATATTGCAAATACTACCAAGCAGTTAAAACAAATGAACTAGGTATGTGCTGATGAACACGGCCAGGCCCGATCGCAATAACAAGCAAATGGCAAACAGTACACAGTGTATTCAAGTCAATGTATGCAAAACAATGATTATGGTTTGCGGATACATAAATACATCATAGAACTATAAAAACACAGTCTAGATACACAGCAGATTTGTTGTGGTAGCTGCCTCTTAGCAGGGGGCAGAAGTGAAACAGAATCAGACTCAGGAGAGAACATTAGGCACTTCAACATAAATGTTTGAAAAAAATTATTTTTATCTGAAGAACTAAAATATTAACATTTGCTTAAAGGGGGCATTATGTGGAGTTTTATATTATCCTCTGTACTACTCTGTAATTTTGCTATTATTATTGTTTATAGTACAACCAATAAGGCCAAAAGGAAACAGTACAATAGTTAAGAATATTCTACTCTGGGTAATAAGAATAAAGCCTCTTTTTTTTTTTGGCTGCTGCTGTACTGTTTTTCAATTTTTCATAATAAGTATACATTTATTTTAAAACAGAAAAAATCTTTTGAACAGAAAAAAATATACAGGTGTTAATTAAAGTGTACATTCTGATTTGCATAAATATCTGGTTTTGAAAGTTCTTGCAAACATGACTTGCGTACTTTCACTTCCCTGGTAAAATAACAGTTCCAAATAACCAAGATTGCTGGGCTCGGTGGCTCAGCCTGTAATCCCGCGTCTTTGGGAGGCTGTGGTGAGTGGATT
>NW_007247439.1:561165-567563 GCF_000164805.1 Carlito syrichta
CTTGGAAGGCTGAGGCGGAAGGATCGCCGGAGCCCAGCAGGTCGAGGCTGCGTTGGCTGAAGTAGCCACTGTACTCCAGTCTGGGCGACAGAGTGAGACTCCAACTCAAAAAAAAAACAAAAATAACCAAGATTTTGGAAATCCTGAAGTGTTGCACAAAATATTAATGTCCCAATGGAGAAAATGAAACATTCTAGTCTTTGAGAAAGGATTTTCATCACAACCTATGACCGTATAAAAACACACAGAAGAAAAAAAAGCATAAGAAACAAACCTGATGCGTATTCTCATGTGAGTTCTTACATTATCACAATAAATATTTTGTGACAAGTATTTCAAATTGGCATATAATGAGAAAGCAATTAAGACCTATCATTGTATTCCATTTCATCAGAAAACAAAACAGCAACATTTGTTATATGTTATGAATACTGGTATCCTAACTTA
This sequence comes from Carlito syrichta, assembly GCF_000164805.1. NCBI lineage: Eukaryota > Metazoa > Chordata > Mammalia > Primates > Tarsiidae > Carlito > Carlito syrichta. The sequence continues at coordinate 561,613 of NW_007247439.1, forward strand.
CCCTCGCCAAAACCCCAGTTTTCTCAGCTGTAAAATGGGAGTCATGGCTGGGCATGGTGGCTCACGCCTGTAATCCCAGCACTTTAGGAGGCAGAGGCAAGAGGATTGCCTGAGTCCAGAGGTTCAAGGCCAGCCTGGTCAACCTGGCGAGACCTCGTCTCTACAATAAATCAAGGAAAATTAGCCAGGCATGGTGGCGAATGCCTGTAGCTCCAGCTACCTGGAAGGCTGAGGCAGAAGGATCGTCTAAGCCAATTAGGTTGAGGCTGCAATGGCCATGAGCGTGCCACTAAATTCCAGCCTGGGTGACAGAGTAAGACTCTGACTCAAAAAAAGAAAAAAAAATATGAGAATCCTACCATGCCTATCACAAAAGGCATGGGATCAAATAAAGTAACTTCAATCAGTAAAAAACTTACAGGTCTACCCTTTTGGAGAACACAGAGAAAAAAGCAAGTGTCAGGCCCAATGCCTGACCACAGTTGATATTGGTGGTACAATTAAACTGAGTATGGGAAGCTTCATTTGATCACCAAAAGAAAAAGTAAACAGATTTAAAAGATAGCAACCATTATGTAACAAAATAATGCAAGGAAACAGCTCTGCTGGCTGGGTATGGTGGTTCACGCTAGTAATCCCAGCACTTTGGGAGGCTGAGGTGGGAGGATTGCTTGAGGCCAGGAGTTCCAGACCAGCCTGAGTAATGAAGTGAGATCCTATCTCTAAAAAATAAAAGAGAAGCCAGGTACGGTGGCTCATGCCTATAATCCCAGCACTCTGGGAGGCCAAGATGAGAGGATTGCCTGAGTCTATGGGTTCAAGACCATCCTGGGCAACCTGGAGAGACCTCATCTCTACAGTTAAGTCAAAAAAATTAGCTGGGCGTGGTGCCACATGCCTGTAGTTCCAGCTACTTGGAATGCTGAATAAAAAAAAAATAAAAGAGACACAAAAAACTTTATTTCTTTTGCGATCTCATACCTGTTCCACGCAGTAGCCATGAACCCTTTTCTCAGCTCACAAACAGAAAAGTGACTCAGGATGCCCGCCAACCCACTAGCCACATGGAATCAGCCTAGCAGCCAGCAAAGTTAAGAGCCAGAAAGCTCTCTAGCCCACAGGACTGCGAACGTGGCTTTATACTTAAGCAAGCAGCAGAAGGATGAGCGACCCCAGGACGTGAGGACATCTTACCAAGGTGATGTCCCGCGAGGCGGCGGCGGCACTCATGTGCAGGCTGGGTTGCCGCACGGAACTGCTGCAGTCAAGGGCCCTCGCGAACGTCCCGACGGCGCTAGCAAATCACAAACACACACAACAGGGACAAAGTAAGCCTCAGTGATTGCTTCTGATGTTTTAAAAAGCACGCTTGGGTAGTGAATGAAGAACTGTCAGAGGAAGGGCAGAATAAGCTGTTGGATCATTGAGAATCAAGTATCAAACAAAAGGTTATTTTCCTTCTATAAGAACTAGTAATTAAAAAGCCAATTTAGCAGAAACAAGTCATCACAACGAACTTGAGAAAAAACAGCCTGTGCAGGCACAAAGAAGGAAAGGGAGGCTCTGGTATCAGAGGCCAAGGAGTAAACCTTTTGGTATTGAAATCGGCTCAAAAGCTAAGCCAGTCAGCTGCAGTTTGATTATTACAGCAAAGCAACTTCTGACCATTTTTGTAAAGCCCAGACAGTGAAATCCTGTAGCATGTTTTCCGTGAAATGATATCATAAACTGTAGAAACCCCTTCCTGTGAGGATTCAAAAAAAAAACCCATTTCTACTAAAATTCCATTTAAAAGGAAATGAGCACAATGACAACTTTCATGCCATGGTCGAGAAGGCTTCCTGTATGTACGGGAGCCCCACCTCCAGAGATTCAGAATGAATGAAGACAAGACTTATGGCTTACTGCCTGTATTTTAAACAGGTTAGCCAAGGGAGAAAATGTCTAAGCATCTTCATTCAAACACACATGCAGAAAAGTTCACAACGTACAGCTGTGAATACACCTGTGTCGCCAACATCCATGTCAAGAGAACATGACCCCCCCCAACCTGAGGCTCCTCCCACTCCCTCCCAATTACGACTCCCACCCTCCTTCCCACAGGGAATTCACACCCTGGATTCTAACACTAAGGGCTGTTGAATCTTTTTTGCACAAAAAGAATCGCACGGTATGAACACATTTTATATCCAGCCTCCTTTGTTCAAAATTATGTTTGTGGATTTCTCCACACTGGTGGTTACAGCGGTGTTCACTGGTTCCCCTGCTCCACAGCATTCCTGTGTAAGATCCCTGCCTCAACTGTGGACATTTCATGTTGGCTCCAGTTTGGGGAGACTATGAGTAGTGCCATGAGTACCATTTGTATACATATCTTTTGGTGCAGAGATGCATGCATTTCTGCTGGGTATATTTTTAGGAGTGAAACTTAAGGGATGTGTGTGTTAGACCGAGGTCCCCAATCCCCGGGCTGCAGACTGGTACAGTCTGTGGCCTGTTAGGAACCTGGCAGGACAGCAGGAGGTGAGCGGCAGGCAAGCGGAGCTTCGTGAGCTGTCACATCGGCGACAGCATTAGATTCTCATAGAAGCGTGAACCCTATTGTGAGGTGCACATCTGAAGGATCTAGGTTGCACGCTCCTTCTGAGAATCTACTACCCGGTGATCCTCCCTACAGTCCTGCCCTGAAAAACTGTCTTACACAAAACCGGTGCCTGATGCCAAAAAGGCTGGGGATCGCTATGTTGGAAAGCTGTGCCGATTTCCACTCCAAACTTGTGGGATATGAGAGCATCGGCTGACACACAGCTTCAGCAATGCTTGGCACTGTCACTCTAAAATTTTAACTGTTCTGGTGGATGAGCAGTGGTATTTGACTGCTGTCTTAATATTTGTTTATAAGATTATTATTAATTTTTTTTCAGAGGCGGAGTTACACTGTCACCAAGGCTGGAGTGCAATGGCATGCTCACGGCTACCACAGCCTCAACCTGCTGAGCTCAGGTGATTCTTCTGCCTCAGCCTTCCAAGTAACTGGAACCACAGGCGCATACCACTACGCCTGTCTAATTTTTTTATTTACTGTAGAAACGAGGTCCTACCACATTGCTCAGGCTGGTCTCGAACCCCTGGGCTCAGGGAATCCTCTCACTTCCACCTCCCAAAGGGCTGGGAATATAGGCGTGAGCCACCATGCCTGGCTACGATTATTATTAATTTTTTAAAAAGAGAAAATTTAAAGATCCTAGGAACCAACTACTTGGTGACCCTCACGTCAGCAACAAGGAACAAGGAAACCTGTAGCCCTTGGTGACGAGGAAAAGGAAAAAACAGAATGCAAATCAGATTTGAAACTACAATGTTTCCTAAACAATCCACAATCCAGACGGGCTGTCTAGAGCCTCGGGGCCAGCGGTTCCTCAACAACTCACTTCTCTTCCTGGATCTGTGCCTTCCACATTCCACTAACTGGCCCCTCGCTAGAGAGGCACATCAAGTGTCTTCACCCAGTTTCTTAGTGGTTAGAGGCACAGCCCTGGGGTCCAAGGGTCTGGCCACCAATATAAAGTGTGACCGTGGTGACTGGCTGTCTATCAACAGTGCTGTCTAAGGAGAAGCTATCTTTCCCTTTCTATCGTGAAGTAAGTTCAACAGAAAATCAGAGGATAGCAGGAAGACCTTTGCATCCATTGTCCAAGTCTAACTGATTTCAATATTTTGCCATGTTTGGTTCATTTTAAAGAACTTGGTATAAAAAATGTGGTGAGAGGCCAGGCATAGCGGTTCATGCCTGTAATCCCAGCACTTTGGGAGGTAGAGGTGAGAAGATTGCCTGAGCCCAGGGGTTGGAGGCCAGCCTGCAAACACAGTAAGACCTTGATTCTACAATAAAATAAAACAATTAGCTGGGCATGGTGGCATGTGTCTGTAGTTCCAGTAAGTTACTTGAAAGGCTGGGCGATGGAGTGAGACTTCAACTCAAAATAAAAATAAAAAATTTGGCTGGAAACATCCCGATAAACATTCCCAGATCAAACGTATATTGACGGAAGTATTTAAAAAATCCACTAATGAAGTACAGCACTGTTTGGCACACTGTGCTCTTTGTCACTGGCTGTGACGTACAAGATCATACTGTATGCACGCTCCTCTCCACGTTATTGCCGAGAGCCACCTCTTTGCTATACACAGCCCTCATTCATTCATTACTTGCCACAGAGTAACACTCCGTTACACGCGTCTTCATTCATCAACTGCTTGCTGTCAGGTTTTTTCCCCAATTTTTCTGCTTTTACAATGCTATGATAATCTCATTTACTTTCTGCTCTGTGGCAATTTTCCCCATGAGCAACATTTACTGCTATAATTGAAAACATAAAAATAGAATTCTGCCCCATTCATTTTTTCAAGAAAAGAGGAAGGGGAGGATGGAAGTCAGGCAGCCAGGCTGGACGCTCTCAGGAGAGAGCCCTATGCTTAGCAACAGGCAAATTCGAGCTGCATTTTCTTGTGTCTAGAGGAAAGGAGACTGCAGCTTTCATTAAACATAGGGACTCCAGGTATTGAATTTCTTTATATGTTTCTGTTTTCTTAAACAGTAAAAATTAATAAATCATATTATTTATGAAGCAGTGTATCATATATTAAGCTTTCTTACATAATTAGAAAAAGAAAACTACGAGTGGGGAAAAAAACAGACTAAAAAGAAAGGAAACTACACATATACCTCTAAATTCTTTTATATGAAAAAAAGGTATTTTTTGCTTCAATAATGCCATACTTACCGTGCTACAACTAAAAACTGGTCAATCTGTCGATCCGTAAGTGGGCTATTTGGATCCCAAACTTTGACTTCCAATTTTGACTGTTCCCTCTCATCTGATTCTCCTGTCCAAAAACAAATGAAACAGTCTTGTTACTCACCAGGCACACTGTCTCATACGGCTGATGACAGTGATCAGCACAGCATTAGAAATAGTTTAAGTGTAAGGTGAATGCTCATCATCTTGCTCCATTCTTCCAGGCAGCGGATATACAGACCACGTAAAGTGAGTACTGATGATGATGGAACCAAACCAATCACACAGACTCTTCCTTGAGTCGGTACCATTTCTTTCCAGAGCACCCATGTGTGTGAAGCACTAAGCCCCATGCTGAGGGACATAAAGACGAAAAAGAAGGCGCCACCGGATGGGGTTGGAGACCACCATCCAAAGTGATCTATCACAGAAACAAAGAACTGAACACCGCGTGTTCACTCTAGTGGGCCCTGAACATCAGCACAAGGGAAGGATTGGCAGTTCCTGGGCACTGCTGGAGGGGTGGGCGGAGTGGGGAGGACAGAAGACACATAGCAACACAAAGCGTATGTGGTCCTAAACCAGGGGGAGTGAGGGCCAGTTAGAAACCCAAACTTCACCTGCATGCAGCCTACTTACGCAGTTAATCCTCACTTGTATCCCATGTCTCTATAACAAAATAAAACAGCCTCCAACAACAACCACTGGGGAGAAGAGAACCTATTCAGTAAATGGTGCTAGAAAAACTGGCTGCTCACATGCAGAAGACTGAAACAGGACCCCTACCTATCACCATACACAAAAATTAAGTCTAAATGGATTAAAGACCTAAACGTAAAACCTCAAACTATAAGAATCTTAGAAAACACAGGAGACACCCTTATGGAAACTGGAACCCGGCAACCAATTCCTGATCAGAACTTTAAGTGCCCATGCCTTAAGAAATAAGATAGACAAGCAGGACCTCATCGAACCGACAAGCTTCTGCAAAGCAAAAGAAACAGTCAAGAAAGCAGGGATAGCCAGGCTCGGTGGCTCAGCCTGTAATCCCGCGCCTTTGGGAGGCTGAGGTGAGTGAATGCCTGAGCCCGCGGGTTCGAGACCCGCCTGGGCAACGAGACCTCATCTCTACAATAAATCAAAAAATCAGCC
>NW_007247439.1:567583-572622 GCF_000164805.1 Carlito syrichta
GAAGGATCGCTGGAGCCCAGCAGGTCGAGACTGCGGTGGCCGGGAGCGGTCCACTGCACTCCAGTCTGGGCGACAGAGTGAGACTCCACTCAAAAAAAAAAAAAGAAAGCAGGAAGACAGCCCACAGAATGGAAAAAAATATTTGCCAATTTATCTGACAAAGCCCTAACATCTAGGATCTACAAGGAACTCAAACATGCCAAAAGGAAAAAAACAAACAGCCCCATTAAAAAGTGGGCAAATGGGCCAGGTGTGGTGGCTCACACCTATAATCCCAGCACTTTGGGAAGCTAAGGTAAGAGGATTGCCTAAGCCCATGGGTTCGAAACCAGCCGGGGCAAACTGGTGAGACCTCATCTCTACAATAAATCAAAAAATTAGTTGGGCGCAGTGGCACATGCCTGTAGTTCCAGCCACATGGAAGGCTGAGGTGGAAGGATTACCCGAGCCCAGCAGGCTGAGGCTGTGGTGACTGTGAGCAGTGTGTCACTGAACTCCAGCCTGTGACTGGGTGACAGAGTTAAGACGCCAACTCTAAAAAAAAAAAAGTAGGCAATAGACGCTTCTCAAAAGAAGGTATATAAGCAGCCAACAGAAACATGAAAAAGTGCTCAGCCTCATTAATCATCAGAGAAATGCAAATCAAAACCACATTGGGATACCACCAAACCTCAGTAAAAATGACCATCATTAATAAAAGAAACAACAACAGATGCTGGCGAGGATGTGGAGAAAAAGGAACGCTTCTACAATGCTGGTGGGATGCAAACTAAAACCAGTGTAACCTCTTTGGAATACAGTGTGGTGATTTCTAAAAGAACTAGAAATTGACCTTCCATATGACACAGCAATTCCCTTATTGGGAATATACCCAGAGGAACTCAAATCATTCTACAAAAAAGACACCTGCACACGCATGTTTGCTGCAGCTCTATTCACAATAACAAAAACATGGAATCAACTGTGCTACCCACTGAAGCTAGACTGGATAAAAAAAAAAAACTACGGTACATATACACAATGGATTATTATGCAGCCATAAAGAAAGACAAACATATGGACTCTGCAGCAACTCTGATGGATTTAGAGTCGATCATACTAAGTGATCTACCACAGAAACAAAGAACAGAGTACCATATGTTCTCACTCATAAGTGGACCTTGAACAATTATCATAATACTATAAGAAAGGGATTGCAATAGTGGGAAACTGCTGGGGGAGGGGGGCGGGGTTGGCAGCTGAGGGAAACTGCTAGGGGAGGGAGGAGCACACCTCATCAACAAGGGTACCTGCATAATCAAGACTGTATATCTAATCCTGAACTGTACCCACATATTTAAAATAAAATAAATGCAAAAATAATTTTTTAAAAATTAAACATTAAAAAAAGAAGAGGCTGGGTGTGGTGGTTCACACCTATAATCTCAGCACTTTGGGAGGCCGAATCTCAGCACTTTGGGAGGCCGAGGTGAGAGAGGAATGCCTGAACCCACAGGCTCAAGACTAGCCTGGACAACTTGGCGAGACCTCATCTCTACAATAAATCAAAAATTAGCCAGGCATGGTGGCATGTGCCTGTAATTCTAGCTATTTGGAAGCTGAGGCAGAAGGATCGCCTGAGCCCAGCAGGTCGAGGCTCCTGTGGCCATGACCGTTCCACTGCACTCTAGCCTGGGCGACAGAGTGAGACTCTGACTCAAAAAAAAGAAAAAAGGAAAAAAAGGCACCACTGCCACAAGACGCCTAACCTATGATGAAACGTATGCATAAATACTTAGGATACAAACCCAAACCCAGACATCATAAGAGACGTAGAGCTGGCAATCTCTGATGATTCGAGAAATCACTCCAGGCCAGCGAGGAAGTGATGGTGTAAAGGAGGAGGTGGCATTTCTGCTAAGAACTAAAGAGTAAGAGTGCATTTTAGAAGAGGACTTTAAAATGTGATAGAGAAGTCACTCACTCTAGGAGAAGACAGCAAAGGGAAGTGTGTTATGGCCATATGATGGAAGATCCCACACCCATTTATGCATAAATTTTATTTGGAGGTAATGAGAAGACACAGAATGTGAGATACCTGACAGAGACAGAGAGACAGCAGACTCCTCGAATAGTGACATCAGAAGCAAAGGGGAGGCTGGCACATGGGAGTGACAGTGGCAACAGACAGTAAAGAGAGGGGATTTAGGAATGTCCATGACAGGCTGGAAGTAGAGGGTAGATTTCGAGTTTTGTGAGCTGTATGGATAGCGCCGCATTCACAGAAAGACGAACATAAATAGGAGGTGAGGGTCAAGGGGAAGGGTGACCACAGGCAGGACTTGGTGTCAGCGCAAGTGACCATAATGGAAAATAGACTTGGGAGTCAAATTTTTGATCATTGCATCCATAACATCAGGGGGCATGCCATTCCCTGGCTGACATCAGCTCTGAGGCCAAACATTCCCTCGTGACTGACAACCCCAGGCTAGGGTTTTCTAGTGTAGTAACAAGGGGGAATCATGGAAAGAGAGAGGAAAGAATACTCCACTCTACCAGTCGCGTCTCTCCTAAGTCAGCCCACTTGCGTCAGACTGGAGACCTGGCCATCCTGCCTCTAGGGGCTCAGAGATGGGTAACCACAGGGCCAGTTGCCACCCCAGTATAAAACAGCACTAGCAGAGCAAAACAAGGGCTCAGTCACACAGGTCTAAAAAGGCTGAAAGGATTTCATCTTCCATTGTTTTTGTCTGAAATTCTTCCCATGCTAAGTCAAGTCACACAGCCATAGGCTCGTTCTTTAAAGACCAGTTAAACGTTGAACAAGCTGTACATCACATGAAACTTGAGAACAGAGAAAGACACAATTACTCTTCTCGGTATCTTAAAAAAAGGAAAAAAAAATTTAAGTAAGGATAAATAGTAAAAGATTTAAAAAAAGAAGAAGATGACTGGGTTAGGCATTAAGGCACCCACCTGCAATCCCAGCACTTTGACAGGCTGAGGAAGAATCACTTGAGGCCTGTTTGAGACAAACTTGGGCAACATAGTGAGACCTGCTCTGTACGAAAATTTTTTAAATAGCCCAATGTGGTGATGTGTGCCTATATTCCCAGCTACTAGGGAGGGTGAGGCAAGAGAGATCACTAGAGCCCAGGAGTTTGAAGCTTCAGTGAGCTACAATCACACCATAGCACTCTAGCATGGGTGACAGGAAGGAAGAAAAGTAGAGAGGGAGGGAGGGAGAAAGGGAGGAAGGGAAGGAGGGAACACAAAGTACTTTGTGCATATAATATTGTTAAATACTTTGAAGAACTGAAGCTCCCTAGAGGCCCTTTCCTGGACAATTGGAAATATTGTTCTAAATACAACTCCTTTTCTTTGTACCAGCCACCAGAGTACCACACTTATCATATGTAATTCAGAAACATACAAGGATGCTCTTTCACCATTTCTGTCCAATTGTTCTGAAAGTTCTGGCCAATGTACTAAACTATGAATCAAAGAAATAATAAGTTACTAGAATGGTACAACTAAAGAAGAATACTGGCCAGGTTTGGTGGCTCAGCCTGTAATCCTAACACTTTGGGAGGCCAAGGCGAGTAGACTACCTGAGTCTGCGGGTTTGAGACAGCCCAGGCAACTTGGCAAGATCTCACCTCTACAATAAATCAAAAATTAACCAGGTGTGCATGGTAGTGTGCACCTGTAGTTCTGGCTACTTGGAAGGCTAAGGTAGAAGTATCACCGGAGCCCAGCAGGTCAACACGGGGATGGCCATGAGTGTGACACTGCACTCTAGCCTGGGTGACAAAGTGAGACTCCAAGTAAAAAAAAAAACCCCAAAAAACTCATTGACATTTCAAACAAAGAAAATAAAATGTAAAAAAGAATCATATTCATTATAACAATAAAAAATATAGAACACTAATAAATAAAACTAAAGGCTTTATATAAAGAAATTTCAAAACTTTCAAAGAAAATAAGATTTGAGGAAATAAAGAGTAAAGAGGTAGGGAAATGAACACTTTGTCCCCAAATACACTAGTTTGGCACATTTCCAGATGGCTAAACTGGGGGCTGCAAACATAAGAACACCTGAAAAGCTGCCTTTTGGGGAAGATTCCAGATGGAGAGGAAATCTATGTGAGATCCAGATGTCAACAGCATATGCAAACAGGCTTTCTCAGAGGCCTCCTGATCAGGATCTAGGTCAGATGAGCTCAGAAGAAACCGAGACCAACGTCTAACAGAGACACCTGGCCCTGGCTCCCGCCTTTTCCTTCACCTGAGAAACGTTTATCTCCTTCACAGCACAGCCTCAAGCCTTGCTTGCCACACTCCTGTTACTCTCCCATGATCCTTCATCCTCTAACCTGTCTACTCCATCCCTGGCACTCCGAGGAAGACCCAAGAATTCCCAAGGATGCAGTCATCTGGTTCTTCTTTGAGTCTCACAGTGTTTATGTTTGAAGCTAATTGTTATTTTTAATGGGCCCAAAAGTTTTTAAAAATGTTTCAAGCCAGGCCAGGCTAATCCCAGCACTTTGGGAGGCCAAGGTGAGAAGATCACCTGAGCTCATGGGTTCGAGACTAGCCTGGGCAACTTGGCAAGACCTCATCTTTACAATAAATCAAAAAACTAGCTGCGCATAGTGGCACATGCCTATAGTTCCAGCCATTTGGAAGCCTGAAGCAGAAGGATGGCCTGAGCCCAGCAGGCCAAGGCTGCAGTGGCCGAGAGCGTGCCACTGCCCTACAGTCTAGACAACAGATTGAGACTCCAACTCAAAAAACAAAAAACAGACCAGGCTCGGTGGCTCAGCCTGTAATCCCAGTGCTTTGGGAGGCCGAGGTGAGTGGATTGCCTGAGCCCGCCGGTTCAAGACCCACCTGGGCAACTTGGTGAGACCTCATCTCTAAAATAAATAAAAAATTAGCCCTAGACAACTGTACTTTGAAAAAAATCTTTTATACTGCATTTTTATAGTACTTTACATATATATATATATATATTTTTTTTTTTTTTTTGAGTTGGCATCTCACTCTGTCGCCCAGAC
>NW_007247439.1:572642-591681 GCF_000164805.1 Carlito syrichta
CTCAGCCTCCCAAAGGCGCGGGATTACAGGCTGAGCCACCGAGCCCGGCTCTTTTTATATATTTATGTAAGTTTATATACACAATACTTAACTACTGTGTGACAACCGCCTACAATATTCAGTTTAGTAAAAGTTGTGCAGGTTTGTAGCCCGGGAACAACAGCCTGTACCACGTAGCCTTGGTGTGTAGAAGACTGTGCTACCTAGGTTAGTGTGAGAACATGCTATAGTATGTGCACAATGACAAAATCGCCTAATGACACATTTCTCAGATGGTATCGGCGACATTAAATAATGGTTACATAAGAGTTTAGTTTTCAGATAAAAAAATTCATACATAAAATGATATGAATATTAATCTCTACAAATCAAATATCATTATTACAATAAGGAAAAAAATTAAACAGAATAATATTAATAAATATAGCAACAGTAATCAAAATGATCTTATACTACCACAAAAACAAACACAATCACATGTGAAGAAATAGATCAGTTCATATAATTTATATTTGAAAATGTAAGTACTATTATCATTATGGAAACAGTAACTGAGGTTTACTGAGTGCTTACTATGTCCCAAGAATCCTCTAGAGCAGGTCTCTGAACCAGAGACTCCAGGTGGATGTTTCCTGTGTATTACAGGATCTTACCAGCATCCCTGGCCTCTCCCAGGAGTACTTTCCTGCTCCTGCCTCCTCTTCCTCCACTAGCAGTGACAAAAATGTCTACACCTGTCTAATGTTCCCTGGATGACAAAACTACCCCTGAGTTGAGAATTACTGTTCCACATGATTGCAATCAATACCTGCTCACACAACTGTTTCAGACTGGTGTTTTTAGGTTGATTTGCATTCACCACATTGCTCAGAAGTTCATACTCTGTAAAACTAGTCCTGGGCCTTTGCTTTGCTAGACTCAGGTGTGACCATGTGCTCTTTGAGCTATGGCTGACCATGCTTCCTGGCTTTGGCCCCCCTCCCCTACCTTGGGGAGGTGAATCTTCTCTTTCTCTCGAATGTGCTTTTAAATATAAACTATATTTTCTAATTCAAAAATAAAAAAACTACTCCTGAAAATCAGAAGCTTTATGGAAAAACAAGACAGAACTTTCAAAGCCCAGGAAACTCAATAACCAAAGTATTAGGAAAAAAGTAACAATCATAACGAAAATACTAGTATTAAATCTCCACGGACATTTACACCAAGCACAAAGGACCACTGACACTTCACCTCCTTGAACTCTACTCATTCGTCCTCCACTGAGAAGGAAGTCCCTGTATAGTTTTAAAGAAATTAAAACTGGCCAGGTATGGTGGCTCAGCCTGTAATCCCGTGCCTTGTGAGGCTGAGGTGAGAGGACTGCCTGAGCCTATGGGTTCGAGACCAGCCTGGGCAACTTGGCGAGACCAGATCTCTGCAATAAATAAATAAATAAATAAATAATTAGCTGGACGTGGTGGCACGTGCCTGTAGTTCCAGCTGCTTGGAAGGCTGAGACGCAAGGATGGCCTGAGCCCAGCAGCTCAAGACTGCGAGGGTGTGAGCATGCCACTGCACTTCAGCCTGGGTGACAGAGTGAGACTCCAACTCAAAAAAATAAAAAAATAAAGAAAATAAAAACTGAATACAGGATGTAAGTCCCCCGCCCCCAACACTGGAGGTATCTTCAAAGTCCATTCATCTGTACCTCAAAGCTTCCCCACACAGTTTTAATATAATGAAAAATACTGCAGATTTTGAGGCCGCTAAATTAGACACTGGCACTAGAGGAAGGAACGTCTGTAGAATTTCCACCTGTTTTTCCTTACCTCTCCATTATCTGTGAGAATCTGGCCTCTCTGATTGCTGAGGAAAGGCTCATATGAACTGACACAATTTCCACTCTATACTGTGCTATTTTCTTATTTGCCAACTGAATATGAGTTAATTCAAGTTTTAAAATCATGTATTGCAGCAAAAGATCCATTAATCTAATTCTTTAACTCCCAAAAAGAGACACCTAAAATTTCCAATCACTGACAAATGCTATTTAATTAGTAGCAGCACAGGCCACAGGAGAAGAGACTGTGACAGCTATCAGGTGCTGGGCGCTGTGCTAAACACATGTCAAGAAAACACTGGGATGCATCTGCATAAATCAGCATTCCCTTTTTTAAAATGAAGAAATGGGAACTTACAGGGGTTAGGTCATTTTCCCAAGGTAACTCAGTTAAAACATAGTAGGATTTACCCAAAGCTATACATCTAGGGTGATTTTAGTTTAATAGTTTAATATAATTATCATACTTTCAAACAGTTAAAATTTTGCATTTAATATATAAATAGATTTCTTTCTTAACATTCCAATGTTACAATACATTCAAATAATAATTCAAAACTTCCCACATACGATATTGTTCCTATGGAAAATTTTCTAGGTGGTTTATTCAAACTCAATGAAAGATTTATAATCTCGGCTGAGCACGGTGACTCAAGTCTGTAATCCTAGCACTTTGGGAGTCCAGGGGTCGAGACCAGCCTGTGAGACCTTATCTCTACAATAAACCAAAAAATTAGCCAGTGCCTGTAGTTCCAACTACTTGGAAGGCTGAGGCAGAAGAATCACCTAAGTCCAACAGGTCGAGGCTGCCGTGGCCATGAGTGTGCCACTGCACCCCAGCCTGGGCAACAGAGTGAGACTCCAACTCAAAAAAAAAAAGAAACAGAAATACAATCTCAAAGAAACTATCACCTTCATTTGCAAACTACATTTTCTAGAGTTTATTAGGTAGTAAGTAACCATAAATGAATTTAAAAATTACAAAGCCCCGGGCGAGGTGGCTCAACCTATAATTCCAGCACTTTAGGAGGCCGAGATGAGATGATTGCCTGAGCCTGGGAGTTCAAGACCAGCCTGGGCAACTTGGTGAGAACTCGTCTCTACAATAAATCACACACACAAAAAAACTAGCCGGGCATGGTGGCATGCACCTGTAGTTCCAGCTACTTGGAAGGCTGAGGCGGAAGGATCGCTTGAGGTGGAGGCTGCGATGGCTTTGAGTGTGCCACTGTACTCCAGCCTGGGTGACAAGAGTGAGACTAAATTCAAAAAAAAAAAAATTACATAGCCACAAAGACTTATTTTCTAGCAAGACAAATGCCACACAATCTCCCAAAATCCATCGAGACATCTGTGTTTCAGAGAGAAAGCTAAACCTCAGACACATCCTGGCATGGTGCTGCTGCCACCACCTACCCAAGGTATTCATTCCAGTTTCCCATCCCATGCCAATGCAGATCAGAATCCGGCCTCTGGCCAAAATATATCCACTGGAGAGCATCAAAGAGGTTTGCAAGCATGGATCCAACATCTGCTCTTGAATATGATGTTTTCTAACTATTTAATTTTCCTGCAACCAGGTACTGGCGGCGTATGGCGATTTCTGTGATGGCAATGTCCATGTTTTCCAAAGTGGTTAACTACTGATTGGTATGCCTTTTGGTAACCCTACGACACCCTCTCCCCTGAAAATAGGTTAATAAGAAAACAGAAGGAAGTCCTTAAAACCTTGCATCCAGTCAGTTGCCTGACTGCAAGTGAAAAGAAATATTCTGGATATGCTTGATGCTTCAGGTGGAAACAAGAATCCAAAATGACTTCTACATTCAAGATAAAGAATATGGTACTTTTCTCTAAAATCTACAAATCTGGTGTTGTTTAGACAAATACTTACAAAGAAGGTTAATAAATTATAAAACAAAAATGAACTTAACACGAAACATATAAAACCTATACAACTAAAACTATATTTTTAAAAAACTGTATTTTAAAAACCAACTCCCATTCCCAAAATACCCAAAAGTAGCCTTGAAGAAAGGGAAAGACATTCTTTGTTTCTGGTTAGAACATTCCAAAATCATCAAAATGTCTGGTATCCCTGGAGGTACTTGAAACTAACTCGGTAAAAATAGGAAAGCAGGGTTTTGGTTTGTTTTTCTTTTTCTGGTGCTAGGGATGACAACTGATGATAAAGTTCGCCTGGAAATATAACCATCAGCAGGCAGAAAAACACCAAAAAGAGCTGAGAGACAAGACAAGACTTACAGATATTAACACATACTACCAGTCCTCTACAATGTACACAGACTGATGGAATCTAACAGAAACCTCAGAAACCACATACTGCTCAGTACAACAGATGACTGACACCTCCAAAAGTAACACATGAGATTAACACAAGGTCAATCAGAATCCTAATAAAACCTGGTCTGGAAGGGGAAAATTGTAAAGGTAGGATACAGAAAATCAAGGATATGAATCTTCCCGCCAAGAAATTGTAAAGAACAAAAATAAGGGAAAATTTGCCCACCCTAAAACATCTATGAGATAGATAAAATAAGTCTGTATCTATCACACAATGAACATTCCATAGACTATCACTCTATGAGTCTCAATATTGATATAACAGTCTAGAAGAACATGTTAAATATTAGTAACACTGGTTAAGAGCAGTTAAGGTGAGATGATCTGAGGGACTTGTATTTTTTTGTTTGTGATACTTTATTATGACGTTTTCTACCACATTTCTTGTTTGCAATGAAATAAATTTTAAGATTGAAAATGCAAAAAACCCAAGAGAATAGAGCACCTTTGTCATGCCAGGTTACAAATGGACGTGAATTCACCATTAAGTACTTCCGACAGTGCATGGTTCACCTGAGCACTTTGACTGTGAAATGATGAGATGGGATGGTAAGAGGTGTGGAGCACTTGGAATCCTCTGAATCCTGGGGTTCACTATGGTGCACTCAGTCTCAAGACCTCCACACTTTCCTAAAACAACCTGACTATTCTTAACTTCGTCTAAGGTCATGTTGGGTAATTTCATTTAGAGAACATGCTTCACTACCTGAAAAATGTTTGAAAACCACTCGCCCAGGGGAATACCAGAAGAAACCTTAGGCATAAAATCAATTAACACTTGTTAATGAGCTATAAATCAATTATATTGCCGGGCTCACTCGGTGGCTTAGCCTGCAATCCTGGGCTTTGGGAGGCTGAGGTGAGTGGATTGCCTGAGCCCGTGGGTTCGAGACCCGCCTGGGCAACTTGGTGAGACCTCATCTCTACAATAAATTAAAAAATTAGCCGGGCGTGGTAGCGCACGCCTGTAGTTCCAGCTACTTGGAAGGCTGAGGCGAAAGGATTGCCGGAGACCAGTAGGTCGAGGCTGCAGTGGCCGAGAGCAGTCACTGCACTCCAGTCTGGGCGACAGAGTGAGACTCCAACTCAAAAAAAAAAAAAATCAATTATACTAATGAATATTCAGTATATTTCAAAACACAAAGGATGTCTTTGTCAAATAGCTAGCAAACTCCCCAAGTGCCACAAACTATTAAGAATCATTGCAGCCGGGCTTGGTGACTCAGCCTATAATCCCGTGCTTTGGGAGGCTGGGGTGAGTGGATTGCCTGAGCCTGTGGGTTCGAGACCCGCCTGGACAACTTGGTGAGACCTCATCTCTACAATAAATCAAAAAATTAGCTGGGTGTGGTAGCACGCGCCTGTAGTTCCAGCTACTTGGAAGGCTAAGGCAGAAGGATCGCCGGAGCCCAGCAGGTCGAGGCTGCAGTGGTCAGGAGCGGCCACTGCACTACAGTCTGGGCGACAGAGTGAGACTCCAACTCAAAAACAACAACAACAACAACAAAAAAGAATCATTGCACTTTCCTGAAAAATAAGCTTCAGGAACCTCATGTCCTTTTTAAAAAGGATTATAGAATAAATTATTGTACTTCATGTATTATTTTGCTTCCTAAATTAACTTTTAACAATTATAAATTAGGTAGACAAGCTTTCAAAATTAGATACAGTCATCATGCTTTTCAGGGGTAGATACCATATTTAAATAGTTTTTAAGACAAATGGGAACTCAAGATTGCACGATCTGATTTTTCTGCTGTCATTTGAAACATACCAATTTCAATTCTTGGTTCAACTCTTACCTTTACATTAGTAATAAGCAAAAATGTGTAGGTACACTATACACTAGACTTATGCTCAGAGCTCAGGAGAGGATCACATGATCAATAGCTCAGGCGGTCCGTAATTATGAAAGTCAACTAAATATAAAGATTACTTGCCAGGCGTGGTGGCTCAAACCTGTAATCACAGCACTTTGGAAGTCCGAGGCGAGAGAACTGCCTGAGCTCAGGAGTTCGAGACTAGCCTGGGCAACTTGGTGAGACCTCGTCTCTACAATAAATCAAAAAATAAGCCAGGCATCATAGTGCACGCCTGTAGTTCTAGCTACTTGGAAGGCTGAGGTGGAAGGACTGCCTGGGCCCAGTAGGTCAAGGCTGTGGTGGCCATGTGTGCGCCACTGCTCTCCAGCCTGGACAACAGAGTAAGACTCCAACTCCAAAAAAAGATTACTTAAATGACATGGCCTGAAGAGTTCAAAGAAGGGAGAAATCATAGTTCAGAGAAGAGTAACAGAAGTCCTCCCAGGAAAGTTAGAAAGTAAGCAGGGTGCTGGTGCACACACATGTACACAGCAGGACTCTCTTAACTACCCCACTAGAAGAATGTACACTTGGCAAAAACTCACAAGACTGTATAATAAAAAAGGGTGACGTTTATGACTTACAAATTATAACTCATTTATAAGAAAAATTCACGGTTAAGTGGCAACTCGGAAGAAAAGTTCACATTTTCTAAAAAATGTAAATCACACATGCTCTATGACTTAGCAATTCCCTTTGTAGAAACCTATTTTCTAGTTATACCTGCAGGGTGCATGATTATCCATTATATTATATAAGAGGATACTCACTGCAGCTTTATTTATGAAATTTTAAAATCCAGTGTTTTTTAAGAATATAGTTAAGTATTCAGTGAATACTTAAGTGTGATGTGATAGGTCTAGTATCCAGTACTAACAGCCATAAACACCTGAATTAGTTCTAGAAGACAAGGTGAGTCACACAGATTGGAATGCCAATGAATGCAATCTCCCAAGCCATAATACCATAACTCTACTCACAATCTGTTCAAAAAGACTCCTCAACACAAGTGGGCACAGACAACGCCTTCTGTTCTCTAAACGTTATCATCAGTGACTAACCAGCTCAAAATACAGAAGTCTGCAGCCAGGCATAATGCAAAGCCATCCTACGGACCAAACAGTGTCACCACTGGGTGCTATGGTTCGCAAAATCTATCCTGGGTATCTGCTGATTTAACTTCTCAGCATCAATATTCTAGAAGTAAGACATGGAAAAAACAGAAAAGAGCCTATGGAAGAGCTCATTTTTGTTTTTTTTTGAGTTAGAGTCTCAGTCGCCCAGGCTGGAATGCAGTGACACACTCACGGCCACAAAGTCTTGACCTGCTGGTCAGGCGATCCTTCTGCCTCAGCCTTCCAAGTAGCTGGAACTATAGGCACGTGCCACCATGCCCAGCTATTTTTTTGATTTACTGTAGAGATGAAGCTTACAAGTTTTAATAATCAGACATCAGAAATGTAAGTGGAAACCTTTTGGTATACAATACAAAATGTAAAGGCCTTAAAGAAAAAGAATAATAAATTCTAAATTTCCATATGGCAAAAATAAATAAATAAATAAACTTAAATTTAGGCAAGGTGCAGTGGCTCACTTCTGCAATCCCAGTACTTTAGGATTGCTTGAGTCTAGGAGTTTGAGACCAGCCTGTGAAACATAGTGAGACTCATCTCTACAAAAATCAAAATATTAGCCAGGTGCTGTGGCACAAACCTGTAGTCCCAGTTACTCAGGAGTCTGAGGCAGCAAGATCACTTGAGCCCAGGAGTTTGAGGCTGCAGTGAGCTATGATTGTGCCACTGCACTCTATCCTGGGCGACAGAGTGAGACCCTGACTCAAAACCAACAAGTAAACTTAAAATGAAATCACTTTTAAAAATTTTTAATAAGTTTATTTTACTTATTTTTTTATTTTTAATTTTTGTGAGATAAGTTCTTGCTATATTGCCCAGGCTGATCTCCAACTCCTGGAATTCAGCAAACCTCCTGTTTCACTCTCCCAAAGTGCTGGGGTTACAGGTGTGAGCCACTGTGCCCGGCAAATTTTTCTTAAGAAACAAATAACAATCCTGATCAACTAAGCAGGGATAATGAAAATGAGATCTATATACACCATGGAATACTATTCAGCATCAAAAGGAAGGAAACAATGTCTTTTGCAGCAACCTGGATGGAATGGAAGAACATCACCCTAAGTGAACTAATCCAGGAACAGAAAACCAAACACCGTGTGTTCTCACGTACAAGTGGGAGCTAAGCTTAGGATCTGCAAAGACACAGACAAAGGTATGATGGACACTGGAGACTCAGAAGGGGGTGGAGAAAGGGGTGAAGGGACACAAAAAAGCACCTATCGGGTACAATTAAAGTCCAGATTTTTTTTTGCCACTATACAATGCAATCATGTAACAAAAAAAATTTGTACCGCCACCAAAGCTAGCGAAATAATAATAAATAAAAACCCCAAAATTCAAAGAACAAAACGGGAGAAATATTTGCAATACCTTGAACAAAGGACAAATACCTTTAATATTCAAAGAGCTCTTCCGATAAATAAAATATAAGTAATCAAGTAGAAAATGCACAAGAGGCCAGACTGCAATGGCTTGTGCGCATAATCCTAGCACTTTGAGAAGCTGAGGCAGGATAATCACTTGAGGCCAGGAGCTGGAGACTCACCTGGTCAACAGAGTGAGACCCCATCTCAACAAAAAAATTAAAAATTAGTTGGAAGTGGTAGCATGTGCCTGTAATCTCAGCTACTTGGGAGGCTAAGATAGGAGGATCACTTCAGCCCAGGAGCTTGAGGATGCAGTGAGCCATGATCATGCCACTGCACTCCAGCCTGGGCAACAGAGTGAAACTCTATCCCTAAAAAAATAAAAATTAAAAAAAAACACGAAAGAAAAACACAGCCATAAAACTCAAAAAAGTGCAAAGTCAAAAAAAATTGCTTGAATAAATGATTCACCACTGTCATTTTTTATACAAGCAAGCCTGGGAGTTACTGCAGGTCTGTTTCAGTCCACCACAATAAAGCAAATTTTCTGATTTCCAATGCATATAACAGTTATGTTTACACTATACCATAGTCTATTTAGTGTGCAATAAAATGTCTACAAACAATATACATACCTTAACTTAAAAATACATTAATGCTAAAAAATGCTAAACATGGTCTGAGGCTCTAGTAAGTTACACTCTTTTTACTGGTGGGTGTACTGCCTCCGGGTGACAGCTGCGGCCCAGTGAGGGTGGAGGCTGCTGAAGGCTGGGGTAACTGCAGCAATTTCTTAAAATAAGACGACAGTGATGTTTGCCGGATCGGTGACCACTTCCTTTCATGAAAGACTTCTCAGTAGCATGCAATGCTATTTGACAGTATTTTAACCACAGAAGAGCTTCTGTCATCATTGGAGTCAATCCTCTCAGACTCTGCTGCTGCTTTATTCTAAATGCTTTGCTGTTGTTTCAACAACATTCACTGCAGCTTCACCAAGAGTAGATTCGACCTCAAGGAGCCACGATCTTTTTTTTTTTTTTGAGTCCAAGTCTCACTCTGTCACCCGGGCTGGAGTGCAGTGGCACGCTCATGGTCACCACAGCCTTGACCTGGTGGGCTCAGACAATCCTTCCACCTCAGCCTTCCAAATAGCTGGAACCACAAGTGTGTGCCACCATGCCTGGCTAATTTTTTGATTTATTGTGGAGACAAAGTCTCACCATGTTGCCCAGGCTGGTCTCAAACTCGTGGGCTCAGGCAATCCTCTCGCCTCAGACTTCCACAGTGCTTGGGATCACAGGTATGAACCACCGTGCCCAGCTAAGAAACCACTTTCTTTGCTCATCCATAAAAAGCAACAACTCATCCATTCAAGTTTTATCATAAGACTGCAGCAATTCAATCACACCTTTACACTCCAAATCTAAATTCTAGTTCTCTTCCTGTTTCCATCACATTTGCAGTTACTTCCTCCACTGAAGTCTTGCACCCCTCAAAGTCATCCACGAAGGTTGGGATCCTCTTCCAAACTCTTGTTCATGATGATATTTTGGCATCCTATCAACTACACACATTCTTAATGGCATCTAGAATGGTGAATCCTTTCCAAAAGGTTTACAATTTACATTGCTCAGACCCATCAGAGGAATCACTATCTATGGCAGCTACAGCCTCATGAAATGTATTTCTTAATAATAAGACATGAAAATCAAAATCATTCCTTGACCCATGAGTTGCAGAGTAGACACTGTGTTAGCAGGCATGACCACAACAACATAAAGTCACCAGCTGCATTAGGTCCTAACAAGTAAGTCAGCCTGTACTTTGGAACTCTGAGGCTGGGCATTGACTTCTCTCCAGCTGTGAAAGTCCCAGATGGCATCTTCTTGCAATATAAAGCTGCTTCATCTACATTGAAAATCTGCTGTTTAACACAGCCACCTTCAATGAGCTCACCTAGATCTTCTAGATAACTTACTGCAGCTTCTCCATTGGCACGTGCTTCCTCATCTTGTACTTTTGTTATAGAGACAGCATCTTTGCTTAAACCTCACCAACCAGCCTCTGCTAGCTTCACACTTTCCTTTGGCAACTTCCTCACTCCTCTCAGCCTTTATAGAATTGAACAGAGTTGGAGCCTTGATCTGGATTAGGCTTTGGCTTGAGGGAATGTTGAGGCTGGTTTGATCTTCTATCCAAACACTAAAACGTTCTGTATATCAAATATTACGCTATTTTGCTCTTATCATTCATGTGTTTACTGGAGTAGCACTTTTAATTTCCTGCGAAAATTTTTCTTTGCATTCCCAAACTGGTTGTTTGGTGCAAGAGTCCTGGCTTTTGGCCTGTCTTGTCTTTCAACATGCTTTCCTCACTAAGCTTCATCATTTCCAACCTTTCATTTAAAGTGACAGATGTGCAGCTCTTCCTTGCACTAAACACGTAAGGGGCTGCTATAGGGTCATTAATTGGCTTAATTTCAGTATTGCTGTGTCTCGGGGAGCAGGGAGGCCTCAGAGGAGGGAGAGAAGAGAACACGCACATTAATCTATCAAGGCCACCATCCCACATGGCTGCCATTTGTTGTGTCCCAAAACAGTCACTACAGTAACATCAAAGATCTCGGATCACAGACCACCATAATAGATATGATAACGAAAAGATATGAAATGTCTCAAGAATTACCCAAATGTCACACACAGACAGAAAGTGAGCAGATGCTGTTGGTGTAATGGTGTTATTGGACTTGCTCAACACAGTTGCCACAAAACTTCAATTAAAAAAAAAGCTAAGCCTGCCGAGCAGGGTGGCTCATGCCTGTAATCCCAGCAATTTGGGAGGCCAAGGTGAGAGGAATCCCTGAGCCCAGGGATTAGAGACCAGAATGGGCAACTTGGCAAGAATATAAAACAAAATATTAGCCGGGCATGGTGGTGCGCGCCTGTGGTTCCAGTTACGTCAAAGGCTGAAGTGGAAGGATCACCTGAGCCCAGCAGGTTGAGGCTGTGGTGACCATGAGCATGCCACTGCACTCAAGCCTGGGTGACAGTGAGACTCCAACTCAAAAAAAAGAAAAGAAACAAGCAAAAAAAAGTAAATACCTGTGAAGCACAATAAAGTGAAGTACGTACTAAATGAAGCATGCCTGGACTTCCACAACTGGGGATGTGCTTATCACCTCTAAACCTTGCCCCAAATGTTGCTTCTTCCACATGAAGACAAAAATATGTGATTTTCACGATATATTTATTTTCATAGGATGCAAAACCCCAAGAAACCATACCTTCTAAGAGCATTTCTGGAATGTCTGCTTGGTATCTAGGTCCCACGCGGATTTCACCTTTGTCGGCTAGTAGTGTTTTTAGTGAGGGGTCATAGACCAATGAGTAGAAAAAGGTGTCCTGAAAAAAATGAGAAGATATCTAGATAAACTAAACTCCTTCTACTTTTTATGAAGCAATAAAATCAACCTCACAATAATGAAAGCAAAAAATCTCAGTATGTAAAATTTCATTTTGGTGAATAAATTCATAAATCTTTACAGAGAGCATGGTGTTATTGTCATCATGGAAAATAGCACAAAATTAAATCAAGCCAAAGAAATAGCTTGAAATAAATTGGATTATAAAGTTTTACTATTTGTTTTTGTCTAAAAGAAAACCATTAACTCTGTAAACAGAGTCTGAAAAGCCAGTAAAATGAAGCTATTACTCAGAGGTAAGACACCTAAAATCAATTCGTCATCTCAACTTCTAAAGCCCACACCAAACAGCAGAGATGTCTTCAGGGACACGAGGCACTCTTATTTACTTCCCACTTCTTATTTAAAATATTAAGAGGCACACACATCCTACATTAATCTATACAGGTGATTAACTTACATGCAGCTTAGTAATTAATATCACTTTGTAAAAATTTACTTAAATATTTGTTAATTATAATTCTGTATTTTTCCTTCAAATTCTGAAATACACACACACACATACACACACACAGGTATAAAAACATAACTGTGTCAGGTGCGGTGGCTCAAGTCTGTAATTCCAGCACTTTGGGAGACGGCAGTGAGAGGATTGTCTGAGCCCAGGGATCTGAGACCAGCCTAGGCAACTTGGCGAGACCTTGTCTCTACAATAAATCAGAAAATTAGCCAGGCATGGTGGCATGTGCCTATAGTTTCAGTTACTTGGGAGACTGAAGCGTAAGGATCGCTTAAGCCCAGCAGGTCAAGGTCACGGTAGCCATGAGCATACCACTGCACTGGTGACAGAATAAGACTGTAACTCAAACAAAACAACATAACTATATACTCTACCACCAATACCACCACCACCACCACCAGCAGCACACACACCAAACTTTCCAGTGGTCGCTAACAAAGCTCACATGCCTTAGTCACCATGCCTAATGGATAAAATGACCTGGCCACCCACCAGTTCCTTGCTGAATTCTGCATAACCACTAGAGGTTATAAGAACCAGCAAAGTCCTGTCTTCTGCTTCCCAGTACAATCCCAAAGGTTGCTTACTGCACAGCTCTCTATTATGAGATTATGTATTATGTCCTAGAATGGCCTGTCCCACCATCAGCATGTTACCAAGACACAGCCACCCAAGCTACAGATAAAGGCCATGTCAGACTGTACAGCACTCTCCCTCAGGGATACTCACATACTGTGAACAGGAGAGGAAGAAAAAAACAAAGTCATTCCACTCACTGGGATATTC
Source organism: Carlito syrichta (assembly GCF_000164805.1). Taxonomy (NCBI): domain Eukaryota; kingdom Metazoa; phylum Chordata; class Mammalia; order Primates; family Tarsiidae; genus Carlito; species Carlito syrichta. Next base: position 585,921 of record NW_007247439.1, read on the forward strand.
TGTGCTATTTTATTTTACTTATTTTTTTTAATCTTAATTTTTTTTTCTTTTTTGTTTTTTTCTGAGTTGGAGTCTCACTCTGTCGCCCAGACTGGAGTGCAGTGGCCGCTCCCAGCCACCGCAGCCTCACCTGCTGGGCGCTGGCGATCCTTCCACCTCAGTCTTCCAAGTAACTGGAACTACAGGCGTGCGCTACCACGCCCGGCTAATTTTTGATTTATGGTTAGAAATGAGATCTCGCCAAGTTCCCCAGGTGGGTCTCGAACCCGCGGGCTCAGACAATCCACTCACCTCAGCTTCCCAAAGGCGAGGGATTACAAACTGAGCCACCGAGCCTGGCTAATATTTTTTTTCTTTTTGAGCTGGAATCTCACTCTGTCGCCCAGGTTAGAGTGCAGCGGCACACTCACGGCCACCGCAGCCTCGACCTGGTAGGTTCAGGTGATCCTTCTGCTTCAGCTTTTCAAGTAGCTGAGATGATAGGAGTGCACCATCATGTCCGGTTAATTTTTTGATTTACTGTAGAGATGAGGTCTCGCCATGTTGCCCACGTTGGTCTCGATTCAGTGGGCTCAGGCAATCATCTCACCTCTGCCTTCCAAAATGTTGGGAATATAGGCGTGAGCCACTGCACCTGGCCTGGTTTTCAAACTGAATAAAGTTTTCTAAACTGCTCATCCTGCAAATAAATGCTTCCTTAAATACACTGCCAGAGGTCAGTTCCTGTCCCAAAGACTGACATAAGACTAAGAGGATAAAAATCAAGTGGATGAGGAAAATTCTAAACATCTTTTGCTAATTTTCATGTACTAACGTCTTTTTAGCATGTACACAAAGAAGTTGTTTGAGCCTAGGAGTTCAAGGTTGCAGTGAGTCGTGATCATGCCACTGCACCCCAGTCCAGGCAATACAAGACACTGTATCTAAAATAAAAAATAAAGTTTCAAGCATATAAAAATTGCTAACAATAAATAAGGAAAACACATAACTCTTTTAAAAACTTTATTCCTTTCTTAACAGCCAGATTATACCAACAAAAAACAATAAATATATGGAAAGTTTTACCTTCTGTGAACTAAGCTAATTTCTAAGTATTATCATTATCCATATTATTATACATTATTGTGAGACATGTTATAAAGTCTAGTAACCTTTTCTCTACTTTGAATATATATTTTCCTTTTGGTTTTCTTTATTAGGTTTTCTAATATATAGTAGGTTCTGTATGTTTGTATTAATTTTTTACTGTTATAGTTTCTTCATTTGAGATAAAGGGATAATACTTGAGTAAAGTAAGATATATTTTTTATAGCAGGAAAAAATTCCTTTAATTCTTTTTAAAAATACATATGGCCAGGCTCCGTGGCTCAGCCTGTAATCCCAGCACTTTGGGAGGCGGAGGAGAGTGGACTGCCTGAGCCCACGGGTTTGAGACCCACCCGGGCAACTTGGCCAGTCCTCAACCTTACAATAAATAAAAAATTAGCTGGGTGTGGTAGCACATGCCTGTAGTTCCGGCTACTTGTAAGGCTGAGGTGAAAGGATCACTGGAGCCCAGCAGGTCGAGACTGCAGTGGCCGGGAGCGTGCCACTGCACTATAGCCTAGGCAACAGAGTGAGACTCCAACTCAAAAATAAAATAAAATAAAATAAAAATACATATATATAATAAAAATTTTGAGGGAAAATAACCATAAAATCATAAAGACCAAATACCAAAACATCATGAACAGTAAAATATTTTTATTATAATACCCATAATATTGCTTTCAAGGTCATATAAAACTACATATACCACAGAATACTGTTAATGAGAATGTTCCTCCTTCAATGAAGTGCATGCCCTAATCCAACTTGTTAAATGTGCTTCTTGTTAAGGTTTTATTAAAAATATTTCACTTATTTTAGAGACAAGGTCTTACTTTGTCACCCAGGCTAGAGTGCAGTGGCACAATCATGGCTCAGTGTAACCTCAAACTCCTGTGATCGGCTCTAAAGTAGCCTGGACTACAGGCACACACTACCATGTCCAGTTGTTTGTTAGTTTTTTTTTGTTTGTTTGTTTTCTTTTTTGTTTTTGGGGGACAGAAATAAGGTCTTGCTCTGTTATCCAGGCTGGTCTCAAATTCTGGCCTCAAGTGATCCTCCTGCCTTGGCCTCCCAAAATGCTGGGATTATAGCTGTGAGCCACTGCACCCAGCTAAAAGATTTTTTTTTTTTTTTGAGTTGGAGTCTCACTCTGTCACCCAGACTGGAGCGCAGTGGCTGCTCCCGGCCAATGCAGCCTTGACCTGCTGGGCTCCGGCGATCCTTCCGCCTCAGCCTTCCGAGTAGCTGGAATTATAGGTGCGCGCTACCACGCCCGGCTAATTTTTGATTTATTGTAGAGATGAGGTCTCGCCAAGTTGCCCAGGCGGGTCTCGAACCCGCGGACTCAGGCAATCCACTCACCTCAGCCTCCCAAAGGCGCGGGATTACAGGCTGAGCCACCGAGCCCGGCTAAAGATTATTTTTAACTGACAAAATTTATCAAGATTCCAGAAAGCAGATCACAAATGGTAAAAAAATCTCATCTGAACAAAATCTAAAAGAAAAGCCATTTATTTAAAAACCAAAACCAAAAAGATCCAAGTACACTAAAGTAGTTTCATAAGGCAGAAAATATTTATCTACTATCAACTAAATCATAAGCTGTTCTTTATAAAGTCTTTCATTGTGGACTGAATTGCACAGGAGTTTTTGCTAACTCTTATCTCAGTTAAACAGAAAAATTAAATTACCCAAATGCCTTCCAGTCATCACACATTTACTATAATACAGCTATAATGGTACAATACTATGGTACAAAAAAATAATAAATTAGCTTCGTGTGAGATGAAGGGGGAAAAAAACCTACAAAACGAGTATGACTGGGAATTACCTCTTTATCAAGATATGACAATACTGACTCTGTCTCATTCAGAAGGGCAACACTGCATTTTCCCCTGTTGAAAAACAAAAAAAAAGAATAAAGGTCAGAAAGCCCACTTCACTTCACAGTGATGACATATATAAAGTTGAAATTTTAAACATGGGACTGATATTCAGAAACCAGTTGGCAGTTGGAAATAATAGACCTGCTTCCACAATCCTGACATTGTCGTTTGTAGGCATTTATTGGGAGGCTAACATGTGGAAGGAATTAGTATGCAGGAAATCCTTATAACATGCAATGCTTTATAGGTACTTCATAATTACTCAGAAAAAAAGAGTACAATGAAATCTTCAGAATAAGAGTCAGTTTCTGAAACTATAAAACAGGTATTACGAGGTAATTTTACACAAGAGATCTTCAGACAAAGATATCACCAGTGTCTGGATAACGTTTGGATTTTAAGTAGCCACTGCATATGAGAACCTAAAAATTGTACACATTCATATCAGGATGTGATGAATTTACCTTTATTCAAATTGCTCTAAAGACTAATTAAAGTACACTAAATGGAACGTCTGCAGAACAAGGGGCAAAATAAATCTGAGATTCACAGACCTTGAGGTCTGCCAGAATTTACCTTAGATATGACACTGGAAATAAGTGTCTATTTTAACACGGCCTGTCTGTTGTCTAGGCTTTGGGAAAAATCAAGGCTGTGCAGGTGGAGAAATTTACTCCAAGCACTTTCAAAATGATCCTCAGCACCTTGAAAATTGTAGTATAGCTACAAACCTGAAGGGAGCGATTATTCAAGTTATAGATACCGGCACAATGTGTCTTTAAAATGTCACTGTTTAATTTTCTAAACACAAGTCGCAACACCCCCGAAAAGCCAACATGCGGAAACAAATGCATCACATATACATTAAACAGGAACTTAGAAAAACTTCCTGTTGGAATACCAGAGTGAAATATAATTCAAAAAACTAGCAAAAGCAAACTAAAGCACTAAAAATAAAGTGCTGACAATGGTCAAAAGCCATCTTTTCCTAAAAAGTTTGCAACTCTACACTGCTTAAATTTAAAAAAGAATTCTCTTCATCAAAACATCCTTCACTATAATCATCATAGGCTAGAGAAAGCCGAGAGCACGAGTGATTTCCAAGTTATCTTGTCAAATCTCTAACTGGGCTTCTAGAAGAGATAAAAGTTTTGTTTCTCTAATACATTTTATTTAAGCATATTAGTGAAGCAAAAACAACGAACATCCCTCGAGCTCACATAACGGCACTGCAAAAGCAACGATTACCTGACACGCTCTCGGAAGGGACAGAACTGCAACCAGAGAAACGGCTGCATTGTCATCAACACAGCTCCAGTTGCCACGGAAGAACTCCTATGACCTGTGAACATGTGCTCACACATGCAGCGGCTTAATGACATTTTTAAAAATAGTTTCACCTACCTTTTTCCCCTCAATAACAGCTGACAAAGCAATATTTCTAACATTTAATACTTTATAACCTACAAGAAATAAAGCCCTTTTAAAAATAAGGTCTAGGGCCAGGTATGGTGGCTCAAGCATATAATCCCAGCACTTTGAGAGGCTGAGATGAGAGGATTGCCTGAGCCCGCGGGTTCGAGACCAGCCTGGGCAACATGGTGAGACCTTCTCGCTACAATAAAACAAAACATTAGCCGGGCGTGGTAGAGCACACCTGTAGCTACTTGGAAGGCTGAGGCGGAAGGATCACCTGAGCCCAGCAGGTTAACACTGGAGTGGCCATAAGCGTGCCACTGCACTCCAGCCTGGGCGATGGAGACTCCAACTCAAAAAACAAACAAACAAAATAAGGTCTACAGGCAAGGTGGCTCACGCCTGTAATCCAAGCACTATGGGAGGCCAAAGTGGGAGGACTGCTTCAGCCCAGGAGTTGACGACCAGCCTGAGCAACATAGCAAGACTTTGTCTCTACAAAAAAAAAAAAAAATTAAAAAATCAGTCAGTTGTGGTGGCGTGCACCTGTTCCCAGCTACTCAGGAGGCTGAGGTGGAAGGATCACTTGAGCCCAGGAGGCTGAGACTGCAGTGATCAGGGATCATGCCACTGTACTCCGGTCTGGGTAACAGAGCAAGATCCCCAAACTCTAAAATAAAAATGAAATAAAATAAGGTTTCTAAAGTTAGGCTGGCTTGTTGGTTTTAATAAAGAATAAAGCCTATGAAAGAGATAGCACTTCTTTTTTTAAAGCTAATGAAGTGAAACAATGGTAACGAAGAGGAGACAAAGAAATCTACATATGGTTTCGATCAATTAGTTGTCAACACTCTGCACTGGGACCAGCCAATACCACTGTCTTTAAGAGTTAAACCCTTTCCAGGTATATTGGCAGGTATGTGTGCGATCTCGGAATACACAGGTGACATAGATATGATATGACAACTGGTAATGGTGGATTCATTTACACTTGTTTGCACTTCTATGACCAGGTCTTAAGGGAAGGTCAGTTTTTAAAAAAACCAAGTAGTATCTGCCTACCTATCCCCAAATACATGTCAAAAAAGAAGGGTGTCTGTGCTTCAACTGTTTTTGCTCAGGAATACAGTCAAACAAGTTTGTTTCCAGGTGACCCATTGAGGCAGAGGTCCTCAAACTTTTAAAACAGGGGGCCAGTTCACTGTCCCTCAGACAGTTGGAGGGGCGGACTATAGTTTAAAAAAAAAACTATGAACAAATTCCTTTTTTTTTTAATTTTTTTTTTATTTTTTGAGTTGGAGTCTCACTCGGTCGCCCAAACTGGAGTGCAGTGGCCGCTCCCGGCCACCGAAGCCTCGACCTGCTGGGCT
>NW_007247439.1:591828-635450 GCF_000164805.1 Carlito syrichta
TTTTTTTTTTAAAACTATAGTCCGCCCCTCCAACGGTCTGAGGGACAGTGAACTGGCCCCCTGTTTTAAAAGTTTGAGGACCCCTGCAGCTGTGTAAGCATTTTTGTTCATTTCAAATAAAAAATATTTGTATTATTTGTCATTCATTTAAAAAAAAAAGTCACTTGATGTGTAAGGGTTATTTAACAAACACTGAAAACTCATGCAAACAATACAGCACACTTAAAAGTCTGCTCCATACGGTCTGAAATGACAAGAGAATTCAAACTGCCAAACCCCTATTTTCATAATTATATTAAGAGATAAGGAAACACTGGTTATACTGAAAATAAATTGGTTCTGGGAATGTAGCTTTTATGCAACGATGAAAGGATAATAGGTGATTTTCATTTTTAAATTTTCCTCAACAGAGTTATAGTACACTTTTTCCCAAATTAAAAATGAAAATCTAAAACTTAAAATTTCATGTACATATATTAACAGCTAGCAAAGTAAAAGGTTGAGTCAGAATTATTTTATGAAGTAAATATGAATATGTAATTAACACATACTATCATGCCAAGAGTTGTTGATGAAAGTGGTTTCAAAGGAGATTTTAAAGCATTGGTTTCTTTCATGCTAAACAAATCTTGGCTCATGGATAAAAACATGGTACATTTTAAGCTAACCTCAAACTAGAGGAACAATGATCAAATTCTGAATATAGAGAACCCAGCTGATTTACACGGAGCCTCAAGCGATAAACCTAATTCTGTCTGTTCCACAATATGTAAATCCTTAAAGAATAAAGATACCCAAACATGATATAAAGCATATCAAAGACCATAACACAAAGAAAAATCACCCCAGGTCTATATAAGCATTCCTACTGCTTCTGCACACAGAACCACAAAGGAATACAAAATTGCTATTAAAAGAATATGCATTCCCACAGATCATTCAGAAACTTTTTGAAAGTAGACTCTGGCTGGGCGCGGTGGCCCAAGCCTGTAATCCCAGCACTTTGGGAGGCCGAGGCGAGAGTAATGCCTGAGCACAGGGGTTCAAGACCAGCCTGGGCAACTTGATGAGACCTTGTCTCTATAATAAATAAAAAAATATAAGCCGGGTGTGGTAGTGCGTCTGTAGTTCCAGTTACTTGGAAGGCTCAGGCGGAAGGATCACCTGAGCGCAGCAGGTTGAGGCTGTGATGGTCATGAGCATGCCATGGCATTCCAGCCTGGGTGACAGAGTGAGGCTCCAAATCACAAACAAAAAAGAAAAGAAAGTAAATTCTGTTTCTGAGATTGTGCAGGGTGCTGGCCAGACAGACACGTGAATAAATAATTATGACACGTTTAGTGGCAGGTGTGGAGCAGCCTGAACGCTCCTACGGTGTAACAGTATGGCCAGTCTAATTCTACAGACTCAAAATCCATATGCAACAATGTGCGTACAGCCTATAGATTTCTTTTATACAAGGATGTTATATATCTGTGTACATGAAAGAGGAGGCAGTTTAATGAGTGGTCGTTTCCTAACTGCCCGCAGACTTTCTTTAGTATGAATCAAGGGAGGCTAGTAGAATAACTCAAGACAGTCACCCCTGCTTAGAAAATGAAATTTCTTAGAGGATACCAGATGTACAGAATCCCAGGCCTTGGGATGGATCCAGAAATCTACATGATTAACAAGCATCACCAGATGCAGAATCGCATTTTTAACTTTCCTTGTTCAACAAAAGGCATTATTGCTTCATTAAAGAAAGGCGTTTTTCTAACTGGCTTTATGAGTCTTACATTTGCCATAAACCCTGGATTCTGAACATTTTTTCATATAAAGAACAGTCTCAAAATACTAGATTCTGTGACTGGAGACACAGTGAATAGATAGTTTTATACAGCATTTATTCCACTGAATACAATGAACAAGCAAATAAAAAAACCCACAAGAACAAAGATTAGATTTTTCAACAGCAACACACTAAGACAGAAAAAAGAAAGATTCAAAATTCTGAGGGAAATTATTTCCAAACCAGAAATATATGCCTAAACAAATCATCATCCAAGTGTGAGAAACATCTGTAGATATATGAGGACTAAAAATTTTTACATTTTAGAAGACTAAACAAAAGGAAAATGCAAAACAATTAATGCCAAGGAAAATAAAAGGTTATACAGGAAAGAATATGTGAGGAACACTTACATGTTCATGAAACACAAAAATTTATCATTCACGATCGGCAGATTTTTCACTTTCCTAATATTGAGAGTGGGTGACAATAAAAACAATCTGAAGACGGTTGCCACAAACTTCTGTTGTTAAGCATACGCGAAATGGTCTTTTTCTAAACTGTCACCTTTTTCGCAATACAGCTAAAAGTTGCAGACATATCCAGTATTTGCCTCAGACATCACTCTGACTAGCATTCTATACTTTATATTTTTATTTGGATTATAAACTGAATATATACTATATATATAATATATATATATTTCTTCGTTTACACTGCATTACATCACTGTCTCACTATCACTAATAAGTTCACTGGATTCATCTTCCACCTTGGAAATCTCATCAACATATATTTCTTCATTTTCCACAATTGCAGTAAGTTATTTTTATTTCAAAAGCTATGTAATTTCTTTTTTTTACCACAAAATTGAAACCCACAAGCAAATACATTTTATGGCTAAAGGGAGTAAATCGAGAAAACACAGCACAGGATATAACTTGGGGTAGAGAGGTAGTAAGTTACTTTTAACGCTGACATATGAAAGCCCTGAAATATCAAAATACAGGCATACAACACCAATCCCAACAAAATAATGACTGACCAACTAGCAATTTTTCCCAACTACATAAATCAGTAACAACACTGAGCAGTCGATATCAGATAATTATCTCAATAAACTTTCTTGCCTCACTACTCACTTTCAAGAAAAATCTGTACATCGCAGCATTCAGAAATGTTACTTGCAAAGACATAAATTCGTGTCGGCAGCAACCAGGAACAGAATTTGGAATGACATAAATTCATGTCAGTGATCACAAATGAGTTAAGTTAACGAAAAGTTGTGATTATACTGGAAACATGGGCAAAGGAAGTAGAGAAAAAAAATAAAAAGAAATTTCTAAAGTTGAAAACTAGTAGCAATATAAGATTGGTTAAATGCAGAAGCCACTGTGAAAGGTACTGAAAATGACTACGGGTAGGAACTACGCACATGACTACCTCGGATAATATTAGACAACTAAATACATATATTTAATATTGAAAATAATGAAAATTTAAATTTAAAATGAAAGGCAGTCCTAATTAGATAAAGGGTATAACTTTGAATGAATACTACACCAAGAGAGCAAGGATCATTTATGATGACTCTACATTAGGGCGTCTCCATCTCAGCACCACCGGTTGACATTTTGGACCAGATAATAATTTGCTGTTGAGGTGATCCAAAGCACTGTGGGATATTTAGCAGCCTCTGGCATCTACCCACCAAACGACAGTGGGATCTCCCTCCTCCAGTTGCTCTAATCAAAACTGTCCAGACTCAGTCCAACGTCCCCTGGAAAACAAAATCACCCCCTGGTTCAGAACCACTGCTCCACATCATGGAAATAACAAGCTATGCTTTTTGAAGCTATTTCTTGGTAATAAACATTTATGGTTGCCTATATAAGGAAAGAATGTCATTTTATGGACCTTTAGATTATACAAAGGTGGAAGACAAAGAGGAGAAAGAAATCTGGAAATCTTTAACAACTGAAAGAAGGGGCACACACAAAAACCCTGGAACACCTACCTGAGTTGGGAAAGTAGAGGCGTGGAAAGACAAGAAGAGAAGTCTGGGTTTCATGTGACTAATTAATGCATTTGTGAGCAAGACTGACTGACACGCAGTGCTTCGGGAAGCTCAAGTCATTCATGGCATGCAGAGCGTACTCAAAAGACCATGATTCGGAAGACTTGTTAACAAACATGACAGAAATTGTCAAAGAAGAAATCAGGGGCCGGAGGGAGGGGGAGAAGCCTCTTCTTGGTGCCAATTTCCCTGTTGTGAGAGAAAGTGAAATGTTCCAAGAAGGTCACAGATAATGGGAAGACCTTCCTCTCCAGGACAAGGTGGCAAATAAGTCGTTTTCTCCACTGGGAAAATCTCCCAGAGGTTTCACAACATGTGGAACATGGAGCCTGGGAACACATTAGACAGACTCTGCATGAAACCTGGCTCTTCAGTGCTGTGACTTTCATTGGAGAAAAATGCTTCAACCCACAGTTTAAGGGTCATTTCAAAGCAAAGATGATATAGGGTAAACATAATCTTCCCAAAAAGTATATTAATGTGTGGACATAAGTGTTCAGTGGTGATAGGATTTTTCTCCACTTATTGTATTCTTCCTCAGACCAACCCCCAGTAGCAATCCTAAGAGCCTAACTAAGCACATTAAGGAATAAACTTCTCATGCGAAGGTAACCTCTTTCCCAGCACTGTTTGTAGTCATCAACAGTACACTTTTACCTAATTCAAATTTTGTTTACAGATTACCTGGAAAATTGCTAAAATCTAATACCCTAAAATAAAAATACTTGTCTCTTAGAAATGTGTATGTCAGCTGGGATCGGTGGCTCAGCCTGTAATCCCACACTTTGGAAGCCTGAGGTGAGTGGATTGCCTGAGCCCACGGGTTCAAGACCCGCCTGGACAACTTGGTGAGACCTCATCTCTACAATAAATCAAAAAAATTAGCCAGGCGTGGTAGTGCGCGCCTGTAGTTCCAGCTACTTGAAAGGCTGAGGCGGAAGGATCGCCGAAACCCAGCAGGTTGAGGCTGTGGTGGCCGGGAGCGGCCACTGCACTCCAGTCTGGGCGACAGAGTGAGACTCCAACTCAAAAAAAAAAAAAAGAAAGAAATACAAAATACAGAAAACTTAATTACAATATTTTCAATTATTTTACATGGTATAATTTTGCATATATACTCACAATCACACATGTCAAATAATCTCTACACAAGATTATTCCTTGAGGTATTGTTTTTAACAGCAAGAAACAAAAATGAAAGGAATATCCATTAGTTAGAATTAAATAAACTAGAAATATAAAACACGCATAAAAAAGAATGAGGCACATCTTTACGATGCCATATGGAGCTATCACCAAGACACTTCATTTAAAAAGCAAAGCATAACAGCGTCATAATTTACTCCACAATTTACTTACAGTCACACAAACATATATATCTCCTTCCTTCCATACACATGCTGTGATCCTGCAAGTAACCTCTGATTGTAGAAACACTGAGGAACTGGGTGCTGTGCAGCAGTGGGGCATTTGATTACACCTCCCACCATCTATCACTGAGTGAGACATTATATTAACATCCCATTTTTAAAATTTTTTTGTTTTTTGAGTCAGGGTCTCACTCTGTCACCTAAGCTGGGTGCAGTGGCACGATCACAGCTTACGGCAGCCTCAATCTCCAAAGTAGTAAGGACTACAGGTGTAAGCCACCACACCCAGCTGTCAAGAACATTCTTAAGTAATTTTTGTTTAAACTGTGACTGCATGGCATTGCAAAACACAATGTCCACTACCACAGCCTGATGCCATTTGTGCTATGGCATTAGCAGTGCAATATCAACACAGGAAAAAGGCTAATAACATCTTTTTTTTTTTTTTTTTTTTTAAGTTGGAGTCTCGCTCCCAGACTGGACTGCAGTGGCCGCTCCGGGCCACCGCAGCCTCGACCTGCTGAGCTCCGGCGATCTTTCCGCCTCAGCCTTCCAAGTAGCCGGAATTACAGGCATGCGCTACCACGCCCGGCTGATTTTTTGATTTCTTGTACAGAGGAGGTCTCACTGCCCAGGCGGGTCTCGAACCCGCGGGCTCAGGCAATCCACTCACCTCAGCGTCCCAAAGGCGCAGGATTACAGGCTGAGCCACCGAGCCTAGCTAGCTAATAACATCTTACTGCTGTGAAAATAAGCTTTATTTCACAAACGTTTTGAAAAGGTCTCGAGGGACAGCCACAAATACAGAAACCATATTTTGAAAAACTCTGGTCAAGCTTGGCAGCTCAGCCTGTAATTCCGGCACTTTGGGAGGCCGAGGCGAGTGGATTGCCTGAGCCCGCAAGTTTGAGACCAGCTCGGGCAACTTGGCGAGACCTCATCTCTACAATCAATCAAATATTAGCCGGGTGTGGTAGCACGCAACTGTAGTTCTGGCTACTTGGAAGGCTAAGGCAGAAGGATGGCCTGAGCCCAGCAGGTCGACACTGGGGTGGCCATGAGCATGTCACTGCACTCCAGCCTGGGAAACAGACTTCAACTCAAAAAAAAAAAAGGAAAAATCCTTGTTTTAATTGTTTGTTGGTCCTTTCTATTTCCATACATTTTGGAATCACCGTCTCAATTTGCACACACTCACACACACACAACCATGATGAAATTTTATCTGGAATGATGGTAAATCTTTAGAACTATGTGAAAAAACTAACATACTGTCATGAAAAAAAATCCTGTATTTATTTAAGTCTTTTAAAATTCTTTTAGCAAAACTTTATAGTTGGTACGCAGAGGTTTATACATATCTTTCTTTAGACTCAATACTAGGTGTTCAGTGTTTTTTGATGACAATATAAATGGTATCTTTTTTTTTTTTTTGAGTTGGAGTCTCACTCTGTCGCCCAGACTGGAGGGCAGTGGCTGCTCCCGGCCACCGCAGCCTCGACCTGCTGGGCTCCGGCGATCCTTTCCGCCTCATCCCTCCAAGTAGCCAGAATTACAGGTGCGCGCTACCACGCCCGGCTAATTTTTTTTTTATTTATTGTAGAGATGAGGTCTTGCCAAGTTCCCCAGGTGGGTCTCAAACTCGCGGACTCAAGCAATCCACTCACCTCAGCCTTCCAAAGTGCCAAAGTGCTGGGATTACAGGCTGAGCCACCGAGCCCAGCCAATGGTATCTTTTTAAATTTAGTGTTCTAACTGACCTAGCCTCACACCATATACATAAAATAGATTAAGATACAAAAAGTGGAAAAGAAAACTTCTGGAAGAAAATACAGAAGAATATCTTCGAGATTCATTTTTGAACAAGTGTCCTTCTGAGCAGTAAACTATTCTTTTTTTATTTTGAGTGGGAGTCTCATTGAGGCTGGAGCGATCCATCCTCCTCAGCCTTTGAAGTAGCTGGAATTACAGGCACACGCCACTATGCCTGGTAATTTTTTGATTCATTGTATTTTGTTTTTGTTTTTTTGAGTTGGAGTCTCACTCTGTCACCCAGACTGGAGTGCAGTGGCTGCTCCCGGCCACCACAGCCTCGACCTGCTGGGCTCCGGCGATCCTTCTGCCTCAGCCTTCCAAGTAGCCGGAATTACAGGCATGCGCTACCATGCCCGGCTGATTTTTTGATTTATCGTAGAGATGAGGTCTCACCAAGTTGCCCAGGTGGGTCACGAACCCGCAGGCTCAGGCAATCCACTCACCTCAGCCTCCCAAAGTGCAGGATTACAGGCTGAGCCACCGATCCCGGCTTTGATTCATTACAGAGACAAGGTCTTACCAAATTGCCCAAACTGGTCTCGAACCCCCGGGCTCAGGCAATCCTCTTGCCTTCGCCTCCCAAAGTGCTGGGATTACAGGCTTGAGCCATTGCGCCCAGCCTTGAACTATTCTTACTAAAGTTTCACTCTGTTCCTTCATCTGTACCAAGCCTAACAGGCACACTTGCTGCTCCCCAAGAATGGAATTTTCCTAGTCATTCTTTAACTATCCTCTCCTCCTGCTGTTCCATCGTTCACTTTACAATCAGACTTCTCACATATTGAAAAACCGACTGACCAATTACAATGAGCAAAGATGACAACAGCAACACCAAAGCATGAGAACTCATTAACGGGCCAGGCGGATGCCTGCAAGCTGTGTGGCTTCCAGCCTCTCCCCAGTAAGGCCAACGCACAGCCCACCCCCAGTGGAGGTAAGCAGACACACCTAAGGACAGGTGCATCCAGGACACACCACACATCAGCAGTGTCTCTGGGAAAAGAAAGCACAGACAGGAGAAGGAAGGTGTCTTTTTCTGCACTTCAACAATAAATTATATTGCTTTAATTATTTTGTTATCAGAAAATAAACAGTGGGCTCATCCAAAATATTTTAATAAGCAATAATGCAGAGGGAACAGCACAATGAGTATATATATAATGCACCATGGGGAACATAAACTGACAGAAGAATCAGGAAGGAAATTTAGTACTGTGTAACAAAAACATCTGAAACACGTTCCCTTCGGTAGAAAAAGGTCTCTTATCAAATGGTTAATGTTACTACTTTTCTATTACTGGGAAAAGGAGGATTAATTGACATTTTCAGTAGATTTCCATCAATGCTCTCTTCATCAGAACCAGCCATGCTGTCAGGCAAGAAAGGGGATAAAAATGAATGTCAAATGTCATTTTTCTTCTCCATTTCAAGTCCAAATGTGCACATTTTAAAACTAATACCCAGCTGGGAATGGTGGCTCATGCCTGTAATCCCCACACCTTGGGAGGTGGACGTAAGAGAAATACCTGAGCCCAGGGTTTCCAGACCTGCCTGGGCAACACGGCAAGACCTCGTCTCCACAATAAATCAAAAAATTAGCCTGGTGTGGAGGCACAAATGGCTGGGCACAGTGGCTCAGCCTGCAATCCCAGGACTTTGGGAGGCCTAGGTAAGAGGATTACCTGAGCCCAGAAGTTCAAGACCAGCCTGGGTAACTTGGTGAGACCTCGCCTCTACAACAAATCACAAAAATTAGCAGAGTATGATGGCGTGCATCTGTAATTCCAGCTACTTGGAAGGCTGAGGCAGGATTGCCTAAGCCCAGCAGATCGAGGCTGTGGTGGCCATGAGTGTGCCACTGCACTCCAGCCTGGGTGACAGAGTGAGAGTCCTACTTAAAAACAACAACAAGCCAGGCTCGGTGGCTCAGCCCATAATCCCGCGCCTTTGGGAGACTGAGGTGAGTAGACTGCCTGAGCCCGCGGGTTTGAGACCCGCCTGGGCAGGTGAGACCTCATCTCTACAATAAATCAAAAATTAGCCGGTGTGGTAGGGTGCACCTGTAGTTCCAGCTACTTGGAAGGCTGAGGCGGAAGGATCACCGGAGCGGCCACTGCATTCCAGTCTGGGCGACAGAGTGAGACTCCAACTCAAAAACAACAACAACAACAAAACAATGCCCTACCATAGGCAACATATTGAGACTTCATTGCTACAAGAATCAACCAAAAAATTAGCCAGTTGTGGCGGCACATGCCTTCAATAAGAGCTACTTGGGAGGCTGATATGAGAGGATCGCCTGAGCCCAGAAGTCCGAGGCTGCGGTAAACTGTGATCATGTCACTGCACTGCAGCCTGGGAGACTGACTTGAGACTCTGGCCCCCCCAAAAAACCTTTTTCCATTATACATTTATTTCCTCGTTTCAAGAAAGTTTGAAATATTAAAAAGTTGCATCTTCTGATATTCAAACAGTCGTTCTCCCTGGTAAGTAGACTCAGAACATACTTGTTTTGGTTTTTTTTGAGTTGGAGCGTCACTCTGTTGCCCAGACTGGAGTGCAGTAGCTGCTCCCAGCCACCGCAGCCTCGACCTGCTAGGCTCTGGCGATCCTTCCGCTTCAGCCTTCCAAGTAGCTGGAATTACAGGCGCACGCTACCACGCCTGGCTAATTTTTTTGATTTATTGTAGAGATGAGGTCTCGCCAAGTTGCCCAGGAGGGTCTTGAACCTGTAGGTTCAGGTAATTCACTCACCTTGGCCTCCCAAAGGCACGGGATTACAGGCTGAGCCACCGAGCCCGGAACTAGAACATACTTGTATATGCATATTTCTACAAACTTGTATGAGAATGTCTCTAAGAAAAAGTCCGAAAAGCAGAATTCCTGAGTCAAAGGCTATGCTTACCTGGACCTTGACTGATTGGTCTCATTATCCTAACACCGTCACAATAACGAAGTGCATCTATCCCTGTTCTCACCAACACCGGGTATGAAGACAAGCACCATAGAGCATCAAATCCCCTATAGAACTCTTCATGGCTGAAAGTTCTCTATGTCTCCCTTTCTCATGGTTGCTGTCAATTGCTCATAAACCAGTTTGCTTGGAGACAAACAACATATACACAAAAAAGATTTCCAGTGCTCTGCCTAGTGTTCCATGAACAAGTCTGATATTGGCTCAGAATAAACTGGACTCTCTGAGTCCTGAGCAGCTTCTGATTTCATATATCCAATCTTAAATTCTCCTGACACAAGGATAAGGCCCAAACTTTTATTTTTTTTTTAATTTTTATTGTTTGAGTCGGGAGTCTCACTCAGTTGCCCAAACTGGAGTGCAGTGGCATGCCCACAGCCACTGCAGCCTCGACCTACTGGGCTCAGATAATCCTTCCGCCTCAGCCTTCCAGGCACACACCACCATGTGCAGTTAATTTTTTTGATTTACTGTAAGAGATGTGGTCTCACCAAGTTGCCCAGACTGGTCTCGAATTTCCGGGATCAGGCAATCCTCTTGCCTTGGCCTCCTAAAGTGTTGGGATTATAGGGATGAGCCACCACGCCCAGCTGGCACAAACTTTTAAATTTCATTAAAGGTCAGTTATGATTAAGAAGAGATTGGCAGCAGGGCTCAGTGGCTCAGCCTGCAATCCCGCGACTTTGGGAGGCTGAGGTGACCCGCCTGGGCAACTTGGCAAGACCTCATCTCTACAATAAATCAAAATGAGCTGGGTGTGGTAACGCATGCCTGTAGTTCCAGCTACTTGGATGGCTGAGGTGGAAGGATCGCCGGAGCCCAGCAGGTTGAGGCTGCGGTGGCCGGGAGCAGCCACTGCACTCCAGACTGGGTGACAGAGTAAAACTCCAACTCAAAAAAAAAAAAAGAAGAGATTGGCTGGGTTCGGTGGCTCAGCCTATAATCCCAGAGCTTTGGGAGGCCGAGGTGAGTGGACTGCCTGAGCCCATGGGTTCGAGACCACGTGGGCAACTTGGGAAGACCTCATTTCTACAATAAATCAAAAATTAGCTGGGCGTGGTAGCGCACGCCTGTAGTTCCAGCTCCTTGGAAGGATGAGGCGGAAGGATCGCCGGAGCCCAGCAGGTTGAGGCTGCGGTGGCCGGGAGCAGCCACTGCACTCCAGACTGGGTGACAGAGTAAAACTCCAACTCAAAAAAAAAAAAAGAAGAGATTGGCTGGGTTCGGTGGCTCAGCCTATAATCCCAGAGCTTTGGGAGGCCGAGGTGAGTGGACTGCCTGAGCCCATGGGTTCGAGACCACGTGGGCAACTTGGGAAGACCTCATTTCTACAATAAATCAAAAATTAGCTGGGCGTGGTAGCGCACGCCTGTAGTTCCAGCTCCTTGGAAGGATGAGGCGGAAGGATCGCCGGAGCCCAGCAGGTTGAGGCTGCGGTGGCCGGGAGCAGCCACTGCACTCCAGACTGGGTGACAGAGTAAAACTCCAACTCAAAAAAAAAAAAAGAAGAGATTGGCTGGGTTCGGTGGCTCAGCCTATAATCCCAGAGCTTTGGGAGGCCGAGGTGAGTGGACTGCCTGAGCCCATGGGTTCGAGACCACGTGGGCAACTTGGGAAGACCTCATTTCTACAATAAATCAAAAATTAGCTGGGCGTGGTAGCGCACGCCTGTAGTTCCAGCTCCTTGGAAGGATGAGGCGGAAGGATCGCCGGAGCCCAGCAGGTTGAGGCTGCGGTGGCCGGGAGCAGCCACTGCACTCCAGACTGGGTGACAGAGTAAAACTCCAACTCAAAAAAAAAAAAAGAAGAGATTGGCTGGGTTCGGTGGCTCAGCCTATAATCCCAGAGCTTTGGGAGGCCGAGGTGAGTGGACTGCCTGAGCCCATGGGTTCGAGACCACGTGGGCAACTTGGGAAGACCTCATTTCTACAATAAATCAAAAATTAGCTGGGCGTGGTAGCGCACGCCTGTAGTTCCAGCTCCTTGGAAGGATGAGGCGGAAGGATCGCCGGAGCCCAGCAGGTTGAGGCTGCGGTGGCCGGGAGCAGCCACTGCACTCCAGACTGGGTGACAGAGTAAAACTCCAACTCAAAAAAAAAAAAAGAAGAGATTGGCTGGGTTCGGTGGCTCAGCCTATAATCCCAGAGCTTTGGGAGGCCGAGGTGAGTGGACTGCCTGAGCCCATGGGTTCGAGACCACGTGGGCAACTTGGGAAGACCTCATTTCTACAATAAATCAAAAATTAGCTGGGCGTGGTAGCGCACGCCTGTAGTTCCAGCTCCTTGGAAGGATGAGGCGGAAGGATCGCCGGAGCCCAGCAGGTTGAGGCTGCAGTGGCCGTGAGCAGCCACTGCACTCCAGTCTGGGTGACAGAGTGAGACTCCAAGTCAAAAAAAAAAAAGAAGAGATTATTCTATTATCTATTGATGGTGTTTATCTCCCTAAAGAATTAAAATAAAATTAAATGTAAACTCTATGCAAGTTTCAAATTCTGAATGGCTATTGTATACAGTGTTCCACAGAAAAAATAAGATATCAATCTTCAAGAATCTTACAATCTAAGATGAAGTCTGAATAGAATAGACAAATTTCCCATAAGGCCCACGATTGTTACCAGCTGCTCAAGACACCTTAACAACAGAATTAAGAAAGGCAGCTCCTCATTTTAGAGGAGAGAAAACCATGCAGGTGTAACACGGCATCGCCTACTCCAAGAAAAGTTCACTAGAAATTGTGGTCACTCTTCTATTTTGAACAGTGATGGTGTCTGTATTCTGGGACACCACCCTGCCAAAACAAGCAAGGTTTTCTGAGAAGCACCTGTGGTTAAGAGTTTGCTGCAGGCTGGGCGCAGTGACTCACGCCTATAATCCCAGCACTTTGGGAGGCCAAGGCAAGAGGACTGCCTGAGCCCATGGGTTCAAGACCAGCCTGGGTGACCTGGGGAGACACTGTCTCTACAATAAATCAAAAAATTAGCTGGGCATGGTGGCACGTACCTATAGTTCAAGCTACTTGGAAGGCTAAGGTAGAAGGTTTGCCTGAGTCCAGCAAGTGGAGGCTGGGGTAGTTGGGAACATTCCACTGCACTCCAGCCTAGGCAACAAGAGTCACACACCAAGTGAAAAAAAAAGAAAAGGCCGGGCTCAGTGCCTCAGTCTATAATCCCAGCATACTGGGAGGCCAAGGCGAGTGGACTGCCTGAGCCCACAGGTTCAACACCAGTCTGAGCAACTCGGTGAGACCTTGACTAATAAAAAATTAGTCGGGTGTGGTAGTGTGTGCTTGTAGTTCTGGCTACTTGGAAGGCTAAGGCAGAAGGATCACTGGAGCCTATCAGTCAACACAGGGCGTGGCCATTGAGTTTGCCATTGCACTCCAGCCTGGGCAATGGAGTAAGACTTCAACTCAAAAAAAAAAAAAAAGTTTGCTATAACACTACATGCACTTGTGTCTTTAAGGCCTATCCTACTACTGACACCAAATTTAAGTTCTGGAATAGCTTCTCTAGACTTTTTTTTCTTTTTTTTGAGTTGGAGTCTCACTGTCACCCAGGCTGGAGTGCAGTAGCACACTCACGGCCACCGCAGCCTCGACCTGCTGGGCTCAGGTGATCCTTCCACATCTGCCTTCCAAGTAGTTGGATCTACAGGTGCATGTCACCATGCCCAGCTAATTTTTTTATTTATTGTAGAGACGAGGTCTCGCCAAGTTGCCCAGGATGGTCTAGAACCTTGGGCTCAGGCAATCCTCTCGCCTTGGCCTCCCAACATGCTGGGATTACAGGTGTGAGCCACCACACCTGGCCTCTCTAGTCTTTTCTTTTTTTTGGAAAGCAGAATTTATTGAGGACAGAAAAGCTCCCACAGTAGGAGGGGACCTGAGGAGGTTGCCCTCTAGCCTTTTTGTAAGAGCACAGTCAAGGTTAGACAATGAGGCAGACAATGTGATGCTCTCAACCAAAGCTAGGCCTGCCAGCATGGGTATAATGGGCTTCTCTCCTTTACTCATTCCTTGTAGCAAAGGAGTGAACAAATAATCAGGTCCAAAAGCCCTTACTGGAGGACAAACTGAGGCCAAGAATCAGCAGGGATCTAAATAAATGTTTTTAAAACACACTGAAGCATAACTTCAAAGGCTGTGGTTCAGATCCCAAGGTTGACAAGCAGGAAAGAATTGGCTCTTTTTAAGTATGACTAACAAGCTTCACCAGCAACTGGGAAGAGGCATTAATCATTACACGTTCCAGAGCTGTAATTAGCAGCTTCCAAAAAGCCAGGCTTTGTGCATTTGAGAGGTGGAAAAACGATGTTGGATCAGATAAGAAAAACATCAATGAACTTAGGCAGCAATCGACCAGTTGAGTAGGAATTTTCTAGCTCCTAGTATACATTGAGCATTGTAACATCTTTCAGTATAATAGTACAGTTTATATACTCAAATAAGTTTTTTACTTTGTTCTGCACATTGGACTTGAGCATCCAAATAGAAGAATTATGTAAAAAAATACAAAATAAAAGAGCCTATCTATTCAACAAATTATTGAGGACTTTCTGTTGCTGATGCTTTCTGACACTTACAGTTGCATCCATTATAATCCTGTATATCTGCAATCAAGCAGTTGCTTTTTTATCTATCTATCTATCTACCCATCTAACTGTTTTTGTGTCACGGTCTCACTGTTGCCCAGACTGGAGTGCAGTAGCATGAACATGGCTCACCAAGCTTCAAACTCCTGGGCTCAAGCGATCCTCCCGCCTCAGCCTCCCAAGTAGCTGGAACTACAGGCATGCTTTACCACACCCAGCTAATTTTTTTTATTTTTTCCACAGAGATGAGGTCTTGCTATATTTCCCAAGTTGGTCTTGACTAGGCTCGAGGAATTCTCCTGCCTCCACCTTCCAATGTGCTGGTATTACAAGTGTAAGTCATTGCACCAGGCCTTGGGTTCAATTTTTGAATATGCCATACATATGAGTTGTGAGATTTTAACAAGTTATTTAACCATATTGTGCTTCAGTCTCTTCCATCTGTAAAATGGGGACAATAATAAGACCTACTTTATAGATACATATAAAACCACAGCCGGGCTCGGTGGCTCAGCCTGTAATCCCGTGCCTTTGGGAGGCTGAGATGAGTGGATTGCCTGAGCCCGCGGGTTCCAGACCTGCCTGGGCAGCAAGACCTCAACTCTACAATAAATCAAAAAAAAGTAGTCGGGCATGGTAACGCGCGCCTGTAGTTCCAGCTACTTGGAAGGCTGAGGCGGAAGGATCGCTGGAGCCCAGCAGGTCGAGGCTGCGGTGGCTGGGACAGCCACTGCTCTCCAGTCTGGGCGACAGAGTGAGACTCCAACTCAGAAAAAAAACAAACAAAAAAAAAACCACAGGAATAGTATCTATCACCAAGTACATTTTAGAATTTTTTTTTTTTTTTGAGTTGAGAGTCTCACTCTGTTGCTCAGGCTAGAGTGCAATGACATGCTCATAGCCAACACAGCCCCGACCTGTTGGGCTCAGGCAATCCATCCACCTCAGCCTTCCAAGTAGCCAGAACTACAGGCACATGCCACCACATCCAGCAAATTTTTTGATTTATTGTAGAGATGAAGTCTCGCCAAGTTGCCTAGGCTGGTCTCAAACCCGCGGGCTCAGTCAATCCTCTTACCTCAGCCTCCCAAAATGCTGGGATTATAGGCATGAGACACTGCACCCGGCCTATTTTAGAATTTTTAAAAGTCAAATTCAATACAGTACCTATGAGCCACATATAAGCCTGGGGTATATATTTAATACTGAAGACAGTAGCCCTGGTATCATAAAGCACACAAAGGTTTACAGATAAGAGACAATAGCTCAATAACGAGCACATCAACCTTCTCCAATTGTGAGTTGCTGCGTTGCTCTCCGCAAATTTACAAATTTTCATAGTCTACTTATGGATGAATTCAGAATGAAGAGAGATTTGTGAATCAGATGATACAAATGTAAAGAGTCGTTGAATATTTACAGTGTGTAAGAAAATCTATTAGTAAAGACAGTAGTCATACACACACAGATTGAATACAGGAAAATACACACATATCGGGTCTAGCAGCTGGCATCACAGTGAGTCTTAGACTGCTTTACAGTGCTTGCAGTATGTAATCTACTGTTAAATGGTTCAAGTCACTGTGCATGCATGAAGCATGCTGCCTCTTTCCTTCTACCCAAAAACTGTCCCAAGGGGATTCTCTCTGCTTGAGCCCCACCCATCTTGTAAACAAGAGGTGAATCACTAACCCTAGCCAGGAACATCCCAGGTCCGGTCCACTTTGGGACGCCTATAGCATCCAGTTGAATACTCCATTCACAGGCTACAAAGGACATCAAGAATGCCTCAGCCAGGTCTTCTCTTATGTTCCATATAGCACCAAGGAAATTCTGGGCACTTGATAATGTCCCTGAGAGTAAAGAGTCAGTATTCATCAAATTATACCTTTTTGTTGCCAAAGAACAATAGGACTACAGTAATTTTCTCCTTTTAAAGTAGGAATAGGTAGGGCACAGCTTCAGCATTAGCAAATGTCAAGACCACTGCAATGTGCCCCTGTTCTACATCAGCATGTGGGCTGGCTACACAGCTCCGTGCCTTGGCCAGAGAATGCCCCCAGCCCCACTCAGCAGTCTAAAAATGAGAGCCACAGACGAGAGAATGTGGCTCTGACTACTCCCTCGCCACTTGGAAAAGAACAAACACAAAATCCCCCAATGTCTGAGTCTCTTCATCTTAATTCAAAGGAATTACCACCTAGCAAACTTGAGTTTTTAAGCTGAGGCACATATCTTCATTATTAAGCTCTTCGTAAGCTCTATAACCTAGAATATGTGTTCAACAGTAACTCAGTGATCATGTATCCTATGTAATTTTTGTGTTCAACACAGAAAGTGTCTTTGATAATTATAGACGTAGGTTAATATACTCTCTCAGTCCTTATGGAAGATAAAAAACACATCACGAATTTTTCCATTCCAAGCAATCTGTTAAAGGAAATCGACGTTACTTGTAAACAGATTCAAAGCTATCAGGAAAGTAAATTAAAAATACACTTGCATGTTTTAAATACATCTTTAAAACCATTTGTCAAATTCTTGTTCTGGCAAGATTTATATGACTGGTCACATAACTTCTTAAGCTTAAAAATGAATCTTTATGCTTTTTCCAACTAAATAATAAATGCATATGGCACTTTAGCATTTATTAGTATTTTACAACGTTAAGAAAATCTCAAGATATGTTTTCATGTACCATCTTTTTAAACAAAAATTATTAACTTGCTCTCTATTTTTGCTTCTTGAAATACCTCTATTGGTGGTGTTACTTGGCCAAATTATTTCTTCCAACAAAAGATGTAAGTCACATAAACTATACTAACTCTAGCCAATCTAACCACAGTGCCCTCAAGAAAACCCTAAATCGGCCGGGCTCGGTGGCTCAGTCTGTCATCCCAGCACTTTGGGAGGCTGAGGCGAGTGGAATGCTTGAGTTCGCAGGTTCGAGACCAGCCCAGACAACTTGGCAAGACCTCGTCTCTACAATAAATAAATAAAAATTAGCTGGGTGTGGTAGCGCACGCCTGTAGTTCCAGCTCCTTGGAAGGCGAGGCAGAAGGATCATCAGAGTCCAGCAGGCTGACGCTGGGGTGGCCATGAGTGTGCCACTGCACTCCAACCTGGGCGATAGTGAGACTCCAACTCAAAAAAAAAACCCCTAAATAACCGGGGACAGTGACACATGGCTGTAACTCCAGCTACCTGGGAAGCTAAGTCAAGAGTCCAGAAGTCGAAGGCAACAAAGCAAGACTCCATCTCAATTAACAACAACAACAAAATCTAAATAAAACAGTGATAAGATGTTGAGGGGGTTCTATATCAAGTTATTTCTGAAATGACAGGTAATCTACAAACCCGTCTGAACTCAGGCAGACTTAAGAGTCAATCCAGATACTGAGGGCTAAAAAGGAGATAGCAATTACTGAAATAATTAGTACATTTTATTTCTGTATATGAGTAGTTTTTATAACCATGATGATGAGTAAAGTTGAATAAAAGAAATAGACATTATGAACAATAGCTGAAGGAATTTCTCTAACGGAACTGACACACTACACCTGCTCACTCACCCAGCACCCCACACACCCCCCAGGCTTACCTGTTCCCTCTACCTGACTGTGCCCCACCATCGCATGAGGGCTGAGTAAATGCCAACTCTCTGAAGCTTTCCCAGCTAAGAGTCAGAATTCACCTGTGTTTTGAGCTCAAACATCCTGCTATACTTCCAAGATGCACCGATTATAGACTACAATGAAAAACAGCTCAACAGAATTTACACTTAAGTGTTATACCACTAATTGCTCATAAAAGACCACCACCATTCAATAGGCTCCAAAACGAAAAACCAGGGGCTCAGTTTCTCACTTTTGTACCTTATCAATGCATAGATCAGATGCCAGCAAACGGGTAATTAAGAGCAAAAGGTTTCCAACCCAGAGATCCTCGAAAGAAAATAACAAGCCATATATCCTACAAATTCAAGAATCACCTGCCTGGGAACCAGATTTTGAGTTCTAATTGTTGGGTTCTAATGGCTGTAATTTTCTTGGAAGCTAGAAAACACGAGTATTTCCCACAATGGCTTCTGCTGGAAACCGCTCTGCAGGACGCTAAGAGATATTCAAATACATTGGGAAAGTCAGGATTAAAGCCAAGTTAAAATGGTTATTCACTGGAGAACTGCTGCGAGGCTTTAAGTATGCTAACCCACACTCATGCATTTCCAAGCGAAAAATCCATCATGATGCCTTTAGTCAATTTGAGCAAGAAGAATTTGGAAAATGCTTCAATGAAGTGTCTTTTTTTGGTTTTGGCCAAAATATTCCTGAGTACTTTAGGTTAACGGCTAAAAAGTTCTTACCTGATGTGTGTTGCAGGCAGAGATTCATACTGGCGTGACAGAAAGAGTTCCCTGTGTTTCAACTGATGTTTCTGTTTATCGGTCAAATCAGCATCAACTGTTGTTTCAGATTCTTCCTCAATTTCTTCTACATAAATAAAATCCAAAGAATCCATTATTACAAAGTACATCAGCTATTGGATACTGAAACACATCAAACAAACATGTCATTCAACATTTTCATCAACTAATAAATTATAAATTTATATATCTAACTTGCCATTTCAATTGCAACCATAAAATTATCAGGACCTCAAAGGAAGAGGAAAAATTCCAACTTCAAAATGGCAGGCGATACCCCCCAAAATATCTAGAAGTATTATCCACCAATTTTTAAATTAATTAATCATTTAATTAATCAAAATTTTTAAATGCCAGATGAAATACATGCAAGCCAGTAATCCCAGAACTTTGGGAGGCTGAGGTGAGAGGACTGCCTGAGCCCAGAGATTTGAGACCAGACTGGGCAACTTGGCAAAAACTCATCTCTACAATAAATCAAAAACTTAGCTGGGCATGGTAGCGTGTGCCTATAGATCCAGCTACTTGTAAGGCTGAGGTAGAAGAATCGCCTGAACCCAGCAGGTCGAGGTTGTGGTGGCCATGAAGGTGCCACAGCACTCCAACCTGGGCAACAGAGTAAGACTCTGACTGAAAAAAAAGAGAAAAATGTATTAACATTTCAATGACAATTAAAAATGAAGCAAAACCAAAAAACGGGGTTAGAAGATGGAAAGCACATGTTAAAAAAAAAAAAAAAAGCAAGCACTTAGCAGAGAAAAGGAACTGGTAACCTACAACTACAGAAAGGGCTACCATCAAGATAAAGCCTTGACTAACTTAGCACTTGAACATACCAACAACTGAGAAAAAGAGTGAGGTAAAGGGCTTGAAAAGGGTTACGAGCCTATATGCAACAGAATAGCTGAATCCCAGAATGCTATATTCAAAAAAGGAATAATCAAAAAACAGGCTAAGAGATCTTCAAATTTGAAAACACAAATAAAAAGCTTTTAGAAAGAATGGATGGTAATGATAAGGCAATCTCCCAAAAATTAGAACACAAAGTCAGAGCCCAATCATTGAAGAACAAGAGATTAAAATATTAAAGTACAATTTATGAAGTTCTACATCCCAGTAATAAAAGTTCCGGGAAAAAAAAAAGAGAGAGAAAACAGGCCAGATGGCTCATGCCCGTAATCCCAGCAGTTTGGGAGGCCAAGGCAGGATGATCACTTGAGGCAGACAATTTGAGAACAGCCTGGGCAACAAAGCAAAAACCTGTCTCTACAAAAAATACAAAAATTAGTGGGTAGTGATGTACGTGCCTGTCATCCCAGCTATTTGGGAGGCTGAAGCAAAAGGATCACTTGAGCCCAGGAAGTCATGGATGTGGTAAGCCATGATCATGCCTCTGCACTCCAGCCTGGGTAACAGGGTAAAATAAACCCCTGTCTGAAAAAAATAAACAGCAGAGAAAACAGATTTTTTCAATCTTTATTCAGGAAGTTAAGATAAGGACAGAGACCTATCAAATAAATGATTCAAGGAAATATCCTTTTACTGAATGAGATTAGTCTTCAGAATTCCCCTACATGCCTTTTTTTTTTTTTTTTTTTGACACGGATCCTTCCACCTTAGCCTTCCAAGTAGCTGGAACTACAGGCATGAGCCACCACACCTGGCTAATTTTTTATTTATTGTAGAGATGAGGTCTTGCCGAGTTGCCCAGGCTGGTCTCAAATCCCTGGGTTCAGGCAGTCCTCTCACCTTGGTCTCTCAAAGTGCTGTGATTATAGGCATGAGCTACTACAGCTGACGCTTAATTTTTTTTTTTAAGTCATAACATGAGATCACAAAAGTTTACAAAAAGGAAAAACAGGTCACATGCAAACAACCTAAGATCAGAATGAAATCTATTTATAAATAGCAACACTATATGCTAAGATAGTAAAGCAATGCCATTCAAGAAGAAAAATGATATCCAACCTAAAATTGTATGATAATCAATCTCTTTATAAAGTCTGAGAACAAAAAAAGGACATTCATTCATTCAACCAACAGTTATTATGCGCCAAGTCAGGCGCCACTGGAGGTGCTGGAGATATGAAATGAACAAAAATTTCTGAAAAGAAGCAATTCAGTGTCTGCCTTTGGGAATCAGGGCTAGAAGGAGGAGGTGGAAAAGACAAGAGACAAAGTTTTACAAGATTTTTTTTTTTAAACACGGCATTTAGTACTCTCTTTAAAGAAAAATATCACCAAATACAGTCATCCCTTGGTAACCACAGGGGATTCATTCCAGGACACAACGCCCCCATACACACAGAATACCAAAATCCATGGATGCTCACCTCTCTTATGCAAAATGGCACGTTGTTTCATATAACCCACAGACATGCTCCAGAACACTGTAAATCATCTCTAGATAACTTATAATACTTAATACAACGCCTACCCTTCACATCATTCATGAGGCTTCCACAGAGTACAGACAAGCTGGAAAGTTTTGGTTTTCATAACTTTGTGGAAATTTTATTTCTCATATTTTCTTTTTCTGTTTTGATGTGGAATCTCACTCTTGTTGCCCAGGCTGGAGTGCAGTGGCATGCTCACGGCCACCGCAGCCTCAACCCTTCCACCTCACCCTTCCACCTCAGCCTTCCAAGTAGCTGGAACTACAGACACACAGCACATCACCACACCTGCCTAGTTTTTGTGATTTATTGTAGAGACATGGTGTCACCAAGTTGCCCAGGCTGGTCTCGAACCCCCAGGCCCAGGCAATCCTCTTGCCCCGGCCTCCCAAAGTGCTGGGATTATAGGCTTAGCCACTATGCCTAGCCATTTTTCCCAAATTTTTGATCCGATGTCGGTTGACTCCACAAATGTGGAACCCACAGATGCAGAGGACCTAAATATATAACACCTCTGGGGGCTCCTAGATCTGCCACAGCCGCTCATGGAGCAAGCGGTATGGATATGGGACTGGAGGGGGCACTGAGAGCTACAGAGTCAGACTACTGGAAGGCGTGGGGGTTTGGGACGGCTGGCTCTCCACCCGGCAAAGACAGCCCAGCTCAGACCAGCCAGAAAGGCCTTGGAGGCCTTCACCTGCAGACTCCAGTTGGTGCCACACACAGCAACATGTTCCTGTCCCTCCCAGTTTTTATCTATTCTCATGTCAGGACCAGGATCACAGAAGGAGCGTGATCAGATATAACCCCTCATGGCAGCCGTCCTTTCTGAACTGCATGAAGGTAAGAATGGGCCAAGGCAGATCTTTTCTACTTTCAAACTTTTAAAAATGAATTGAAAGCCAACCTTAAAAAATGATTTAGAAAAAGACTCCGCTAGCTCAAAGCAAGAATAAAGCAATTTAAAATCCTTTGAATGTTCTTTCTAATGAACTACTCAAAGAGAAATACAGCACTAAAGGACCATTTCCTTGCAGGTCTAATAACATTTCACCAGCGGAGATCAATAAAGTTATTGCTGCATTGGCACTATTAGCACCAGAAGGTATCACATACAAAATGATACTCTTTACCTAATTAGGGTTTGACAAATTGTAGTTCTGTGAGACTCGGCTAACTGAATTCTAATGTGCACCCTGCAGATCAGAAACAGCAACAGGCTCTGTAAGTTAATAGTAACAACAGTAAATCATTTCTAATGCAATGATTCAGGATGAAAAGTACTATAATCACTGAAATTTAACCTAATCAAAGATAGAAATCACCACAACACTATTTCTCATTACGAAAATCATTAATAAAATCCACTTTTTAAAATTTACTAGTTAGCCAGGTGTGGTGGCTCACACCTATAATCCCAGCACTTTGGAAAGACAAGGCAGGAAGACCACGTGAGCCCAGGAGTTTGAGACCAGGTTGGGCACCATAGTTAGACCTCATCTTTACAAAAAAAGCAACAAAAGATTAGCCAGGCAGTAGTAGTGTACCTGCAGTCCCACTACTCAGGAGTCTGAGGACAGAGTATAGCTTTAGGAGGTGAAGGCTCCAGGAGGTGGAGGCTATGCTATATGATAAGCCATGACTGTGCCACTTCACTTCAGCTTAGGCAACAGAGTTAAGACTCTGAGTCAAAAAAATAAATGAAATAAAATTTACTGATTAAGTTTTATTAAATTACTAGTTAATTTTATTAATTACTAGTTTATTAAAATTACTAGTTAAATTTTATGCACATATTTCTATAATTTTCACTACCTTCTAAGCAGAAGTGAAAAAAATCAGTCCTCTGCCACTAATATCCTAAAAGAATTACCTAACAGTGGCAAAAATGAGCATGTAGACAATGAATGTCTTGGCAGCAAGTCACAGCAAAGGACCTAGCTCATGGTTTAGAGACTGGGCACGTGAGGTACACAAGGCCAGAATTAAGGTACCTAACTGAATTAAGGTACCTAAGCAACAAGGGACAGAACCCAGGAAGGAGGAGCCAGGTAAAGACCACACAGAAAAGCAGGTGTTAAAAAACTGTCTAGAGATGCATTTAACAAATACTCAAAACGTTTGAAGGCATATCATCATGCTGAAAATAGCTCAGTATTGATGCAGTTCAAGTCTACCTGGTAGGAAAGGAAAAAAGTCTCCAAAAAAGGAAAAAGGTGCCAGGCACAGTGGCTCACACCTGTGATCCCAGAACTTTTGGAAGGCCGAAGTGGGAGCATCACTAAGACGAGAAGTTAAAGACTGCCTGGACAACATAGCAAGACTTTCATCTTTAAAAAAAAAAGAAAGAAAGAAAAAGGAAAAGTTATAAAATAAAAGTATTTTTACAATTGCAGTTTCAGGGAACAATATGAATGAAGTGAAAGAAAGAATTTGGCAATTTAAAGGCAAACCATCAGTGTACAAAAATCAACTATATTTGTATCACTAGCAATGAAAAGCCTAACACTAAAATTAACAAAACAATTATATTTACAATAGCATCATTATCATTAAATAAAATAAAATACCAAAGAATACATTTAACAAAAGACAAAACATGCATGTTTAAAAACCACAAAATTTCATTAAAAAAACTACAGACCTAGCCAGGTAATCCCAGCTATTTAGGAGGCAGGAGGACCACTTGAGCCTAAGAATTCGAGGCTAAGCTGGGCTCGGTGGTTCAGCCTGTAATCCCACGCTTTTGGGAGGTTGAGGTGAGTGGATTGCCTGAGCCCATGGGTTCAAGACTCGCCTGAACAACTTGGCAAGACCTCATCTCTACAATTAAAAAAAAAAAAAAAAAAAAGTCAGCCGGGCATGGTAGCGCATGCCTGTAATTCCGGCTATTCGGAAGGCTGAGGTGGAAGGATCGCCGGAGCCCAGCAGGTCGAGGTGGCCGGGAGCGGCCACTGCACTCCAGTCTGGGCGACAGAGTGAGACTCCAACTCAAAAAACAAAAAGAATTCGAGGCTACAGTGAATCATGGTCACGCACTGCGCTCCGTCCTAGGCAGCAGAGCAACACCTCATCTCTAAAAAAAAAAATAATGAAAAGATATTAAAGACTTAAATAAACAGAAAGACTTCTCCATGTTCAGATTCAAATACCTAATACTGTTAAAATGGCAATGCTCCTCAAACTGATCTACAGATTCAACGCAATCCCTACCAAAATCCCAACTGCCTTTTCACAAACAAGACATATTGGGCCAGGTGCAGTGTCTCACACCTGAAATCTTTGCACTTTGGGAGTATAGCTTAGGCTAGAAATTCTAGACCAACCTGGCCGACACAGCAAGACTCTATCTCTACACAAAATAAATAAGTCGTCAGGCATGGAGGCACACACCTGCAGTCCTAGCTACTCAGGAGGCTGAGGCAAGAGGACTGCTTGAGCCTAGAAGTTTGAGGTTGCTGTGAACTATTATCATAGCACTGCACTTCAGCCTGGGCAACCGAGTGAGATTCTGTCTCTAAAGAAAGAAATAAGCCGGGCTCGGTGGCTCAGCCTGTAATCCCGCGCCTTTGGGAGGCTGAGGTGAGTGGACTGCCTGAGCCCGCGGGTTCATGACCCGCCTGGGCAACTCAGCAAGACCTCATCTCTACAATAAATTAAAAAATTAGCCGGGTGTGGTAGCACACACCTGTAATTCCAGCTACTTGGAAGGTTGAGGCAGAAGGATCGCTGGAGCCCAGCAGGTCGAGGCTGCAGTGACTGGGAGCAGCCACTGCACTCCAGTCTGGGCGACAGAGTGAGACTCCAACTCAAATAAAAAATAAATAAATAAATAAATAAATAAATAAATTTAAACTAAAAAAAGAAATTAACAAACTGATCCAAAAACTCATATAGATATGTAAGGGACTCAGAACAGCCAGAACAATTTTGAAAAAGAACAAATTTAGAAAGACTCACACTTCCAGAGCACAAAGCTTAGTTCAAAGCTACAATAATAAGACTATGTGCCCCAGGCAAAAGGATACACATACTGATCAATGGAATGTAGCAGAGTATTAAAATAAGCCCATACATTTCTGGCCAATTGATTTTAAAGAATTGCGAAGTTTTTTTCATCAAATGGTGACTAGGCATGAAGGATCACACCTGTAATCCCAGCACTTTTGGAGGCTGACGCGAGAGGAATGTGTGAACCCAGAGATTCAAGACCAGCCTGGGCAGCTTGGCGAGACCTCGTCTCTACATCAAATCAAGGAAAATTAGCCAGGTGTGGTGGCACACACCTGTAGTTCCAGCCACTTGGAAGGCTGAGGTGGAAGGATCTCCTGAGCCCAGCAGGTAAAAGTTAAGATAGCCATGTATGTGCCACTGCACTTGAGCCTAGGTGAAAGAATGAAACACTATCTAAAAATCAAACATAAAACAGATATCCAGGTCCACCACAGGATATCCAGATTGAGAGGCTCTAGGGTAAAGTCACAGCAGTCTGGCCTCACTTAATAATCACTATAGGGCCGGGTGCAGAGGCTCACACCAATAATCCAAGCACTTTGGGAGAACAAGGTGAGAGGACTGCATCAGGTCACAGGTTCCAGACCAACTTGGACAACTTGGCAAGACCTCATCTCTACAATAAATCAAAAAATTAGCGGGGCATGGTGGCACATGCCTGCAGTTCCAGCTAATTGGAAGGCTGAGGCAGAAGGATCGCCTGAGCCCAGCAAGTCGAGGCTGCAGTGACTGAGAACATGCCACTGCACTCCAGCCTGGGCGACAGAGTGAGACTCCAACTCAAAAAAAATAAGATGAATTATTATAGGCCAGGCTCAGTGGTTTATCTTGTAATCCCAGCTCTTTGGGAGGCCGAGGCAAGTGGAATGCCTGAGCCTGTGGGTTCGAAACCAGCCAGAGTACATGGCAAGACCTCGTCTCTACAATAAATAAAAACAATTTAGCCAGGCATGGTAACAAATGCCTGTAGCTCTCACTACTTGAAAGGGTGAGGCAGAAGGATCACTGGAGCCTAGCAAGTCGACGCTGGGGTGGCCGTGAGTGTGCCACTGCACTCCAGTCTAGGCAATGAGGTGAGACTCCAACTCAAAAAAAATTGTTATAAAATGATTTATAAGATCATTATAAGCCGGGCTTGGTGGCTCAGCCTGTAATCCCAGCGCTTTGTGAGGCTGAGGTGAGTGGACTGCCTGAGCCCGCGGGTTCGAGACCCACCTGGGCAACTTGGTGAGACCTCATCTCTACAATAAATCAAAAAATCAGTCGGACATGGTAGCGCGTGCCTGTAGTTCCAGCTACTTGGAAGGCTGAGGCGGAAGGATTGCTGGAGCCCAGCAGGTCAAGGCTGCAGTGGCCAGGAGCGGTCACTACACTAGTCTGGGTGACAGAGTGAGATTCCAACTCAAAAAAAAAAAAAAAAAAGATCATTATAAAACAGTAATTTTATAGTTTTTGGCAGGACTCTTATGCCAACAGGGAGACCTCAAAGAGCTTTTGTGGATGTGGGTTATATCAACTAATATTTACTAAATTAGAAATTAAAAGGCAGAATTTTTAAGACACATATTTTAAAAATCACAAGTATTTCCCTTCCTCTTGGGTTCCTGGGTGGGACATCATCACTTCCAGCTTGTTGGTTTTGTTTCCAACTATTAATAAAGCATCGAAATAGTACTGCCAAAAAAAACTCACAAGTATACAATACATTAGCAGGGAGAGTGAAAATGTCACCACAAATCATACAGTCTCTGGGAAACTGTAATCTACTTCTCAGAGAATCAGCAAATCAGTTAAATGACAGTTTGGTATCATCATGGAAACTATTTTAACCTTGCAGACCCCTCAAAAGGATTTCTGAAACTATTGACCTGAATGCAAAAGAAATCTTGTTTTTTTTTGAGTTGGAGTCTCACTCTGTCACCCAGGCTGGAGTGCAATGGCATGGTCACAGCCATGGCAGCCTCGACCTGCTGGGCTCAGGCAATCTTTCTACTTCATCCTTCCAAGTGGCTGGAACCACAGGCACGCACTACCATGCCTGGCTAATTTTTGATTTATGGTAGAGACGGGGTCTCACCAAGTTGCCTAGGCTGGTCTCGAAATCCTAGGCTCAGGCTATCTTCTAATGCCTTGGCCTCCCAAAGTGCTAGGATTACAGGCCTGAGCCACTGCACCCGGTGCAAAAGAAATCTTTTTTTTTGAGTTGGAGTCTCACCCTGTCGCCCAGACTGGAGTGCAGTGGCCGCTCCCGGCCACCGCAGCCTCGACATGCTGGGCTCTGGCGATCCTTCTGCCTCAGCCTTCCAAGTAGCCAGAATTATAGGCATGCGCTACCATGTCCGGCTGATTTTTTGATTTATTGTAGAGATGAGGTCTCGCCTGCCCAGGCGGGTCTTGAACCCGCGGGCTCAGGCAATCTACTACCTCAGTCTCCCAAAGGTGCGGGATTACAGGCTGAGCCACCGAGCCCAGCTACAAAAGAAATCTTAAGGAAAACCAAAATCCAGCTAAGGCAAGGGCTTTCTACTTTAGTAGCTTTAAAAACAAGTCACAGAAATTTCATGTCCACATTGTGAGATACAGTGACTCATACATAAGCTATTCTATGACAGGTTAGGAAGCCATCGGAAATTAAGGCTATTTCTGCTTTACATTTATTCAAAGAACACAGCATCTGGCAAAAGCTGCCCAATCTTATAATAAATTCAAAGACCATCTGGAATTGTATATAGCCTAAACATGCCACCATGTAATTTTAAAACCATGCTATCAATTTTAAAACTTAAGAAGCAAAATAAAAGAACTTGAAGTAACCAAATAATGCAGCAGCACAGAGCACCATCCTCTCCAATCCACTGCCAATGAAGCAGTCAGTATCTTCCCAAAACACAACATATATTTCCTCCTGTTTTGATTTTTTTAAAAAAAAGCCCTCCTCTCCCAACCACCATTCGATATGAACTCAATTTCCCTGGTTTATACATCTCCTAATGATCTGCCTTGTTATATGTCTCATTGGGAACTATGATTTCTCTTCCACTCCACCTCCAGTCAAATAAAAAGAAAGAAAATTCACTGATGCACCCACCAATGTGTTATGGAGACATTTATGAGTAAGACATAAAAATCCTTCCCTGATTAAGATTACAGTTCATCCTGGAGTCCAGGCACAAATACATCCTTTCAGGTGGAGTAAGGACTATTAAACGATGTGAGCCGGGCATGGTAGGTAGCTCATGCCTATAACCCAGGACTTTGGGAGGTGGAGGCGAGAGGACTGCCCAAGCCCAGGGCTGCAGTCTAGGCAATTTGGTGAGCCCTTGTCTCTCTACAACAAATAAAAAAAAAATTAGCCAGGCATTGGTGATGGACGCCCATAGTTCCAGCTGCTTGGAAAGCTGAGGAAGAAGGATCGTCTGAGCCCAGCAGGTTGAGGCTACAGTAGCCGTGAGCTTTCCATTGCACTGCAGTCTGGATAACAGAATGAGACTCCGACTCAAAAAAAAAAAAAAAAAGCCAGGCTTGGTGGCTCAGCCTGTAATCCCGTGCCTTTCGGAGGCTGAGGTAAGTGGATTGCCTGAGCCCGCGGGTTCAAGACCCGCCTGGGCAGGCGAGACTTCATCTCTACAATAAATTAAAAAACCAGCCAGGCGTGGTACCGCACGCCTGTAATTCCAGCTACTCGGAAGGCTGAGGCGGAAGGATCGCCGGAGCCCAGTGGGTCGAGGCGGCGGTGGCCGGGAGCAGCCACTGCACTCCAGTCTGAGTGACAGAGTGAGAATCCAACTCAAAAAAAAAAAAAAAAAAGAAAGAAAGAAAATAGGAGAAGCTCAGAATGTAGGGAGCAAAAGGCATATAGGAAACCTTTGCACTATCCATCCTCTCAATTTTGCTGTGAAACTAAAACTGCTCTACAAAAAATAAAAGTCTTGGCCAGGTACACTGGCTCATACCTGTAATCCCAGTGGTTTGGGAGGTCAATCACTTGAGACTATGATTCAACACCATCCTGGGAAGCATACCAAGACCCCTTCTCCATAAAAAATACAAAACGCTGGGATTGGTGACACATGCCTGTAGTCCTAGCTGCTCAAGAGACTGAGGCAGGAGGATCACTTGAGTCCAGGAGTTGGAGGCTGCAGTGAGCTATGATCATGTCCCTACATTCCAGCCTGGGTGAAAGAGCAAGAAACCCCTTCTCAAAAAAGTAAGTAAACTTTTTTTTAGGCCGGGCTCAGTGGCTCAGCCTGTAATCCCAGCACTTTGGGAGGCCGAGGTGAGTGGATTGCTGGAGCCCGCAGGTTCGAGATCCGCCTGGGCAACTTGGCGAGACCTCATCTCTACAATAAATCAAAATTTAGCCAGGCATGGTAACGCGCGCCTGTAGTTCCAGCTACTTGGAAGGCTGAGGCAGAAGGATCACCTGAGCCGAGCAGATCAAGGCTACGGTGGCTGTGAGTGTGCCACTGCACTCCAGTCTGGGTGACAGAGTGAGACTCTGACTCAAAAAAAAAAAAAAAGGCAAAGAAAAAAAAGAATACTGGACATATGCCATTTAAATAATGTTAAAGAAAGACCATCCAGGCGTGGTAGCACATGCCTGTAGTTCCAGCTACTTGGAAGGCTGAGGCAGAAGGACTGGCTGAGCCCAGTAGGTCGATGCTGGGGTGGCCATGAGCGTGCCACTGCACTCCAGTCTGGGTAATAGAGTGAGACTCCAACTCCAAAAAAAAAAAAGGAAAAAAAGAAAGACAAGACAGGACTAACAGATGCCAGTAGACACCAGAATAGGGATCACCTGGGTAAGAGAAGGCGGTAATGAGCTGGGGGGAGACAGGAACAACTGTAGGGGTATTGGAAAGTTTCTGTGTCTTGACCCGTGTGGTAGTCACACAAACATGCATATGTGTGTAAATGTGGTGAGCCGCACACATCAGTCATTCCACTGTATTTTATAAGTGTATAAACTTTAGAACTCTGATTTCTGCTTCCAGCCAAATGACGTAAGAGAGACCAGATATACCCTCCTATCTGAAACAACACCAAAATAAAAATAGATAATTGAAAAGCAGACAAAGCACAGGCAACATCAGTTTTCTCGACACTGGACCACTGGACGCCAGGCAATAAAGAACAGAGATCCTTCAAGGATGGGTAACAAGTGAGGTGGGCCCTATCACGGGCCCTGCTGCTACCTTGACAGTTTCCAGGTAACAACAGTACAAGGAAAGAAACTGAGGCAGAGATTGTCAGATGCCCTGAGCTGAAGAAACAAAGCTGAGAAAACAGAGAAGATGAAAGCAACTAAAACCCTGAAGATAGAGGACCCAAGAGAGAGTTGAATACAGAGGACTCCTGGGGGTCTGCAAAGGAGCTTCTCGCCCATAGGATGAAGACACATACACAACTGGTGCAGGCATGGGAAGAAACTACCAGAAGCCAGGGGAAAAAAATCATCAGAAAGAATTAGAGGAAAGAGTGCCCAGTGCGCACACAGGGCTATGAACAGCATTTGTTCCAAGTCACACTAGAAAAACTTACAGTTCCTGGTGTATTGGGTAGAGTACACAGGAAGGTCTTGCCTTGGTAACAAGACAGAATTAAGCTCTAGACTGAGCACTACTCCACAATCACTTACCATATTATAAATGCTCCAAAGATAAGGCTGTTTCCAAGAACCTTAACTGCATCCAAGAACACAGTTCAAGGTGACTTATAAGAAAACAAATATAGCCGGGCTCGGTGGCTCAGCCTGTAATCCCGCGCCTTTGGGAGGCTGAGGTGAGTGGATTGCCTGAGCCCGCGGGTTCGAGACCCGCCTGGGCAGCGAGACCTCATCTCTACAATAAATCAAAAAATCAGCCGGGCGTGGTAGCGCATGCCTGTAATTCCGGCTACTCGGAAGGCTGAGGAGGAAGGATCGCTGGAGCCCAGCAGGTCGAGGTTGCGGTGGTCGGGAGCGGCCACTGTACTCCAGTCTGGGCCACCGAGTGAGACTCCAACTCAAAAAAAAAAAAGGTGGTAGCAGGCATAGGAAAGAGGTGATGGGTTCCCAGTAAGCCCCAAACAACCAGGATAACAAGAAGCCTGGAGACTCTTCACTGCTTGTAGAAAAATAAGAGAGGAAAGAGATAATTCAAGGGCAGAACTTGCACACAAGAAGGTGGCAAAGCAAAACAATTTTGAAAACTTTCAGCCTCCTGTCATGGTGCCGAGGGGTGGGCCAGCAGAACCGCCACAGGCTCGCTGCCCAGAGCCAGGTCTCTGCTCCCACATCCGGTGTCCTGCTTCTCGGCCGCCCAAGCTATGGCCTAAGCGACCCCCACTGAGGTCTGGAAGTGACAAGCTGTAAACTTGGGCGACGTGCGTGTGGTGCTAATTCTGTAGGCACGCAGAGCACATGAGCTGGGGAGGCACAGTTTCCTCCAGCTAGATTTCCCGGGATGCCTTGCAGAGCCTGGGGGCCCAGACAGACACCTGCTACAGGGGCGCAGCCAAAAAGGGAGCTTCTGGTAGCCCAGGGATGCAGAGTTTCACCAGGGCAATGCCTTGTGAAGCCGTGGCGTGGGACCATGGCCTGGGGACTCATCCTCCTTTCCAGTGTGTCCAGGAGATGGTACAAAGAGTGAAAAGTCATTCTGGAGTCGTCGGACAATTTTGTCCCTCTAGAAGGGTTCTGGTAGTCGCCTCTTTCTTTTTCCGTGTTGCCCACATTTGGAATAGAAATGTCTGTCTTATGGATGTGCCACGACTGTATTTTAAAAGTAAATGGCTTATGCAATTTCACAGGCTCACAGCTAGAAAAGATTTTCCCTAAGGCAAATCACGCCTCAAGTCTCACCCATATCTGATTCAGATGAGACTTGAAACTCTGGACTTTTGAGTTTATGCTAGCAAGTTCAGACTCTGAGGCTTTTGGAATGCCATGAATGTATTTTACGTATGGGAAGGACATGAGTTTTGGGGACCAGAGGCAGATTGCCATGGTTTGAATATGTCCCTCCAAAGTTCATGTCTTCAGTGTAGCTGTTTTGAGAAGAGAGACCTTTGAGAAGGTTCTGCCTTCATATGTAATTATTTTTTTTTTTTGAGTTGGAGTCTCACTCTGTCACCCAGACTGGAGTGCAGTGGCCACTCCCAGTCACCACAGCCTTGACCTGCTGGGCTCCAGCGATCCTTCCGCCTCAGCCTTCCGAGTAGATGAAACTACAGGTGCATGCTACCACATCCAGCTAATTTTTGATTTATTGTAGAGATGAGGTCTCGCCAAGTTGCCCAGGCGGGTCTCGAACCCGCGGGCTCAGGCAATCCACTCACCTCGACCTCCCAAAGTGCTGGAATTACAGGCTGAGCCACCGAACCTGGTTGTAAATTCACCAATTTATGAATTAATGGATTAAGGAGTTAAGGAGGGGGTGGGTTAGTTATCACAAGAGTAGGTCTGTAACAAAAGCTCTTTTGGTCATCTCTCATGCACCCCCATGCCATGTATGTCCTGCAGTGCCTTGGGCCACTGAAAAAGCCTCCCCACAAGCAAGGAGGCCCTCTGCAGATGTGGTCCCTAGACCCTGGG
Organism: Carlito syrichta; assembly: GCF_000164805.1. Lineage (NCBI taxonomy): Eukaryota > Metazoa > Chordata > Mammalia > Primates > Tarsiidae > Carlito > Carlito syrichta. Next base: position 624,831 of record NW_007247439.1, read on the forward strand.
CTTCCCAGCCCTCAAAACTATAAGAAATAAATTCCTTTTATTTTTAAATTAGGAATTCACTTATAGTAACAGAGGATTATGAACGAAGACGCCTCTCTTATCTCATCTCTAAAAAGTACTCCAAGGACTTTCTCTGGGGAAACTTTTATTTCTCTTATGACAAACTCTCCTGGGCATTCTGACCCTCCCTGGCCAGGTAGGGTCCAGTCTAATTCCCTCCAGTGATCCTAAGCTTTAGATGTGCCCATACACAGTGATCATAAAAAGTGAAGCAGGGACTGGAAGGCGGTGTGGGGTGGAGCCCATGGAGTGATAATGACCTCGAGCAGTTGTTGTGTGGTAGGCTCTGTCCTATCCCCTTTGCATGAATTCATTTATTCTTTCCAGAAACACTATGGAGTGCTACTATCTGTCATGTGGGGTAACACATAGACTCCAAAAGACGAAGTGTCTCAAGGTTATTGGAAGTTGATTTCTGACTCCACGAAGACCAGTGGGCAGATGAGCTGGCATCTGGCTACATGCACTGGGTCGTCCCTCCGGGTCCAAGGCGGGCCAGGCTCTGCCTTCTTCAGCACACGGGTTTCCAAGGTTGCCATGGAAATCCGTCCCTTTCCAGACAGCCAGGGAATTAAAAATCGCACGGCAGAGAGCCGCCCAGAAGGCTCCTAGGGGTCAGGCCGGGGGCGGAACACAGGGCTGCCCTCTCTGGTTTCCGTGGCTGGAGCCCAGTTCCGTGCCTGCACTGCACTCAGAGTGGAGCTGAGGGAGGGAGTTCTGCGGGGCTGCTCCTTCCTAGTGAATGTTTGGCTCAGAAGGCAGCCGGTCCATCCACCAAGGTGCTCTCTCCTCCAGCCGCCCAAGGTGTCAAAAGGAAAGAAAGCCAAGGGGAAGAAGGTGGCCCCGGCCCCTGCGGTGGTGAAGCAGCAGGAGGCCAAGAAGGTGGTGAACCCTCTGTTTGAGAAAAGGCCTAGAACTTTGGCATCGGACAGGCCACCCAGCCCCAAAGGGACCTCCCCCGCTTGGTCAAACGGCCTCGGTACATCCGGCTTCAACGACAGAGAGCCATCCTCTATAAGCGGCTGGAAGTGCCTCCTGCCATGAACCAGTTCACTCAGGCCTTGGACCGCCAGATAGCTACTCAGCTTCTGAAGCTGGCTCACAAGTACAGGCCAGAGACAAAGCAAGGGAAGAAGCAGAGACTGCTGGCCCGGGCTGAGAAGAAAGCTGCAGGCAAAGGGGGATGTCCCCACCAAGAAGCCACCTGTCCTCCTGGCAGGGGTCGACACCGTCATCGCCTTGGTGGAGAACAAGAAGGCTCAGCTGGTGGTGACTGCATGTGAGGTGGGTCTCATCAAGCTGGTGGTCTTCCTGCCTGCCCTGTGTCCCAGCCGGGCTCGGTGGCTCAGCCTGTCATCCCGTGCCTTTGGGAGGCTGAGGTGAGTGGATGGCCTGAGCCCGTGGGTTCGAGACCCGCCTGGGCAGCGAGACCTCATCTCTACAATAAATCAAAAAATCAGCCGGGCGTGGTAGCGCATGCCTGTAATTCCGGCTACTTGGAAGGCTGAGGCGGAAGGAGCGCTGGAGCCCAGCAGGAGAGGCTCCAGTCTGGGTGACCGAGTGAGACTCCAACTCAAAAAAAAAAATGGGGTCCCCTATTGCATCATCAAGGGAAGGCAAGACTGGGGCATCTGGTCCACAGGAAGATTTACACCACGGTCGCCTTCACTCGGGCTAACTTGGAAGACAAAGGAGCTTGGGCTAAGCTGGTGGACGCCATCAAGACCAATTACAACACCAGACACGATGAGATTCGCCGTCACTGGGGAGGCGACGTCCTGGGTCCAAAATCTGTGGCTCGCATCGCCAAACTGGAGAAGGCAAAGGCTAAAGAACTTGCCACTAAGCTGGGCTAAATGTACACTGCTGAGTGTTCTGTACATAAAAATAATAAAAATTCTCTCCTTCAAAAAAGAAAAAAAAATCCACCAAGGTGTGATGGGCACATTTTACCCACCAGGAAACTGAGGCACCATGAAACTAAGTAAGTTGCCTAAGACCACACAGCTGTTAATCAGCCAACACAGAGTCATCCAGGGGGTCCCCACACAGACTTTATTTACTTGAAGTTCCTTCACTGAAAGTGTGCAATTGCTGGGAAGGCTTGTGGCTTTTCCATTGCTAGGCTGTCGAGAATGCACAGACCAAGCATTCTCTCTCTCTCTCTCTCTCTCTCTCTCTCTCTCTCTCTCTCTCTCTCTCTCTCTCTCTCTCTCTCTCGCTTCTCTCCAGTCTCTCTGTCCCCTACAGCAGTTCTTAGAGAAAGGGGATTAATTGCTGGGGGTTGTGTGAGAGCTGAATCCTGAGCTCTCTATTCCTGGAGTGACTGAGAAAGAACCCGGAGGCATCCCTGCCTGTACTCCTGCAATTCATGGGACTGGAACAGGATTAAGTCTGAGTGTCCAGAGGGTGAGGCTGCCCAGGCCAGGCATGCTGTGTGGTTGGTGCCTGGGGCTGTCTCTTGGGCTATGCTTTCCGCCTGATGCGGTGGCTCTGTGGGAACCATGTGACCCCTGCTAGTTTTTGGAAGAATTTCCCAGAACACTGTCTGGCCTTCAGAATTATGCAGGATGGGATGATATTCCGGAAGCTTCTTTAAGTGGAGTGGGTGGTGTTGACACACGAGAAGGCCTGCGATACGGTGTTGAACTTGAATCAAGCGGGCAATTCTTCCCTGCTGCTGCCGGTGCAGGCAGCTCCTCTCCTTGAGAGCCCATTCTTGCTTCCTCCCCCAGGGTGTGGCTCTCCCTTGGTTGATCACAGACTGAAAGCTCCTTGAGACCAGGGGTTTCTGCTCCTCTCCCCTGGCTGTGGACCTGGTAAGTGGTGGCCAAGATCAGTGGCTGATGAGTGGACGGGTGGACACAGTCCACGGTGGTGAGTGTCCTCTCAGATTTCTGGAGGCACATCTCTTACTGCCTCTATGAGCCTGAGAATGTTGCCTCTGACTAAAGACTGCTCAGAAATGCCCAGAATATTGTGGAAACTCAAACAATTCCCCTGAGAGAGAGTTTCCTGTTCGGTCCTGAGAGCCCGCTGCAGTCTAGCTGAAAACACAGCAGAATTGAAAAACGTCCCTCCTTTAGCATGAAGGATTGCAGATGGCTTACAGGGATGGCTGGGGAGACACCCAGCTGGTTTCAGACGGTTTCCTTTTCAAAGACTGTTTCTTCTGGGCTGAAGGAGAGTTAGATGAAAGCACAGGACAGACCCCTGAGGACTGACCGTGGCTCCCCTGGCAGGACCCCGTCTGGTCCTCTCACGGCTCTTTCTGGGCGTGGGACTTCACGCTTCCTTTGTTCACGGTGATGTCTTCTGTAGCTCAGTCCTAAACCAGATTTGGACTCTAGCCTCCAGAGAGGACATGCCTCACTGCAGACCAGTGCAGGCGATGCGGGACTCCTGGGTGTTTCACAAAGTTTGCCCTCCCAGGCCCTGTGGCATCGCCTGGCATGTGATGGGTCACTTCAGTGGTTTCCAGAGGAAATGCCTCACTTTCACATCAACCCCCTAAGAAAGAGTTGGTTTTCCAGTTTTTGAGCTATTAAAATCAGCCAATGGTTTATTCTTCAAGCAGCAAATATGCAAATTGCATCAATTAGAGTAATCCCAATACCTATGGACATAGCCTGCCAGGTACCTACCAATAATGAAGGCGCACCTGGGCTCTCTGGACCCCGGGCCACTGTCTGCAGCACCTGCAGCATCTATGTGTGTGCCAGTTCAGTGCACCGGTTCTTCCAAATAGAACACCAATTAGTTTCTATGTTCACAAGGAACATTGTCTCAAACATGCCTGGGGTACAGACAAAAGTAAACGAAGCATATTTGAAAATACAGGGTGGATTTTGGAGGATTTCAAGTCCAGAGAGACCGTGACTCAGACCTAATATCCTGCAACCCTGACACATAGAGTCTGCTAGAGAGGACAGTGGCTCTGAAAGTGACGCTCCAAGAACAAACCCCTCAGCAGTCAGGAAAATAAGCCCTTTGCTCTCGATCAAACCTAGATTCAAAGTCAGAGCCTCTGAGAGCTGATGCATTGGTGTCCGTCACAGCTCCGAAGGGACAATGGGAAAGCGAGCTCTCGTGGGAAAGACCCCAGTGGCTCGTGGCCAAAGCTGGCAATTCCTGGAGCCCAAGCCCTGTGAGGTGGGCTGGCCCCAGGAGGACAAAGCGGTGACGATCAACACGGGTGTTAGCAAGCAGGTGCTGGCCATGGCCACAGTAGAGACAATCTCTTTTTTCAGGCTGATTTGCAAGGTCTATAACTGAGCCTCCAGGGTGCCCTCTATAGTGGGACGTGCATCTTAGCTCTGGTCCTCACTTGGTGTAGATGGTGCCTCTTTCAGGGTAGATGCAGCAAGCAATGTGACCGGTCTTTGTCTGAGCCCTCATCTCTGGGCACTCCTGAGTTAGTGGAACTGTGCACTTTTCAGAATCCAGCAGCACTCCTGGGGCTTGGGGACAACCTGAGACCCTCAGTGCCGGACAAGCCAGTCTCACGTCTCTGCCCACCCACTTGCTGCCTGATGAGTTACAGCTGCACTTGAGCCTCAGCCCTGGACAATACAGTAAGATGCTAGTATCGGTGTTGCCCAGATAGCGGCCTCGAGGACCATCTGGGGATGGTCCCTGAGGGCCCAGAGCAGGGTACCTATGTGGTAACAGTGTCTACTGTCACGATGTAGTGTTGACACGACCCTCAGAGAGAAGCCTCTTGGTGACTCTGGAGCTGCACATATGGTTGTGGACAGGACCTGCTTCCTTGATGGGTGTGTGGGTGGTGGACTTCGTGTTTCTGTGAGATGACCTGGAAGTTGTGCTTCTCCTTGTGTCTGAAGAGACTGGTGCATGCCCTCTCCACACCAGCTACCACAACAAGACTATGGCGGTGGCCAGTCTTCTGGAAAAGGAAGGACAAAAGAGGGGGATGAGGGAGACTGGCCACACCTTTTGTCACCACCAGTCCTCTGTCTCTGAGGAACCCTGTTTCTGGGGAAGGCTCCAGTCCCTACCCCTGCAGGAGGGCAAGGCAGCACAGACAGACCTAGGGGAATGACTTGCTCTTCTGGGCCCTGCACGTGGTGAGACAAGGACCAAAGCCCCCTCTGTCCCTGGTGCTGAAAGCCCTGCAGCCCAGCTACCCTGCGCATGGGCAGGCCACCATGAGAGGGCCAGCAGCCTGGTGGAAAGGAGGCGTTCTCTGCCCAGGACCCAGAGGCTGTCCCCACTTGGTGGCCCTGGGCTCTGAGCTGGCTAATTAGTATCTCCAGAATCTCAGTTATCTGTGCGTAAAAGGGATCTAGGAAGGGTCACTCACCTGGTTTTGGCGTCCACAGATGAAGTTCTTCTCACACTAGGACCCTAACTTGATAAGACTCAGCAAACTAGGTCCCAGGCACCAAATCTAGCCTTGTTTTGTACGGCTTGCAAGCTAAGGTTGGTTTTGACATGGTGATAGAGACCATATTGTCCTTTGCAAAAAAAAAGTGCGCCAACCCTTGACTTAAAGCAACCAGGATATTTTATTTCGCAGGATTCTCTGGGTTAGCAATGACTCAGCAGGACCATTCTTTGCTGGCCTTGGGATCAGGACTTGTCAACCCGGAGCCATGCCACTGAGAGTAGTCGCTGGTGACAAGCAAGGTTGCCACAGGCAAGAGTGAGACGGAGAAGCCTTCAGAGCTGGAGCCTGAGGCTGTGCCCTGTCTGGGCAGGACCTCACACCGTGGCTCAGCGGGGAGCCCCTGGGAGGAGGAGAAGCTGTGGGAGCACTCCTGCCTCGGGGCACCTTCCGGGTCTGAGACCGATTTTTCAAAGCCCTGGAGTCAGAGTTGGAATCACACAGAAACTCTGGGCAAATCGTAGGATTTCAGAACCTTGAAAATTCACAGCAGAAGACCTCTCACCACTTTGTGTTTCCTTGTGGCAGAGAGGGCAGCTGCCCTGCTGGCCTTAGCGGGGGGCGTGGGCACAGCCAGGGGACAGGCCCTCTGGGAGCTTGGCACACAGCTGCACGAGAGTGAGCATGATGTCAAGCAAGCTTCGTGGGGAAGCCGTCTGTATTTTTCCTGCTGAGCCGTTTGGAATGCGTTGGGGGTTTCGGTGTGATCAGAGGTCAGTACAGAGAGGGCCTGTGGGGTTTGGACAGGAGAAAATGCAGAGTGCCTCGTCCACTGCTGGACAGCGTTTGGACTTTTCCTTTTGTGTGCAGCTGTTTCACACTTGACATTTCTATCCAGATGAAAACACACAGATGCCCCTGAGATCACGAAAGAGGCTCTCTCAAGGGTGAATCTGCTCAGATGAGAAAGAACGGGACCCATGTCTAGAAAAGGGGAGGAAGCGTAGTATTCTCTGAGAAGCCAGCACAGGCCAGGCCCCAGGCTCCACCCCAGTGTACGAGGCAGCCTGAGGCTGGACCAGACACCTAACGGGCTCCTGAGGCCGGTCAGCCTGGGTCTCCTGCAGGCAAGGCAGGACGGGCTCTCCAGAGAGGGCACATCTTGGACCAGTCATGGAGGTGCTGGATGCAGGGTAGTGAGCCATGCACAAAGCTCTCAAAGCCACAGTTGAGCTCTAGATGACACCGAGCTCTAGCCTGCCTAAAAAAAAAAATCGCTTCATTGCAGTGAAACGTCTATGCTACAAAACGCATTCCCTTCAAGTGGCAGTTTGATGTGTTTTGACAAGTATTTACTCCCAAATGTTCCTTCTTCTCCTCTGCAGACAATTTCCTCGCCTCCCACCCTCACCCCTGGCCCTGGGCAGCCCCTGCGCCCTCGCCTGTCACCACAGGCGAGAGTCACCCGCCGTAGAGTCAGCTACATGGAAGCACTCTGTGTGTCCGTTGGCTTGTTTGTGTTTTCCTGTTTCTTTCTTTCACACAGCAGACTGTTTCTGAGAGTGATCCGTGTTGTAGTGCACAGTGTTGTGCTTATTTTCTTTTGGTAGGTGAGTCACCGTAGAATACACAACCGGTGTTGCCTGCTTACTCAGTGGGTATTCTCTTGGTTTCCAGATTGGGGCTCTTATAAATAAATCTGCTACTAACATTCACTCATAAGTCTGTGTGTGCACATATGTTTTTCCTTTCTCTTGTGTGTATGCCTCAGAGTGGAATTGCTGGGTTGAGTAGTAGTTGTTTGTTTAATTTTGTAAGAAACTCCAAACCTTTTCTTGAAGTGGCTGCACATCCAGCCACGCGTGAGAATGCCAGTTGCTCCACACAGGGGAAGAGAGGTACCTCCTGTGGCCCGAATTTACATTTCCGTAATGACTAGCAACCCTGGGAGTCTTCTCACGCGCATAGTGGCCATTCCTAGTCTTCCTTTGTAAAAGAAGGAGGGGCTTCTCCCTACTAGTTTTGCTGCATTGCAAGTGCTTTCTCAGCACAAAGAAGGGAGATGCTGGCTTCTCTTCCCTTCCTGTCGCCCTTAAGTAAACATCCGCGTTCTCAAAAAACGAAAGTTGATTTCCTCGTGCAAACTGACATAGGAAAGGATCTGGTGTATACTACAACTGGGATGCCGAACACTCGATGTGATGCATTTTTGGAAGATGTGTGTATTCGACATTTGAAGAAAGTTGAGAATCTTCCTGAATCAGAATAAGGAAACGGAATCATTGCTAGGGCCATCTTTAAAGTACTTATGATCATGTGTAAGTGTAATGGGTGTCAAAAAGAACTCCGGGCTTGGTGGCTCAGCCTGTCATCCCACGCCTTGGGAGGCTGAGGTGAGTGGATGGCCTGGGCCCGCGGGTTCGAGGCCCGCCTGGGCAGTGAGACCTCATCTCGACAATAAAATCAAAAAAATTAACCGGGCGTGGTAGCGTGGACCTGTAGTTCCAGCTCCTTGGAAGGCTGAGGTGGAAGCATCGCTGGAGCCCAGCAGGTCAAGGCTTTGATGGCCGGGAGCGGCCACTTCACTCCAGTCTAGGTGACAGAGTGAGACTCCAACTCAAAAAAAAAAAAGAAGACACTTATTTAAAACCTTAAATTTGACTAATTTATATATTAACTGGCAATATATTTAATTTTTGTTACCTTTTTATTATTTTATTTCCACTTAAAAGGCAGATATGACAGTTTCTCATTAATTTATTATTTTTTTTCATTCATTCACTCATTTTTTTTTACTCATTCACTTAGTTTATTGGGTTTCTTCTAAGTCACACGCACTGTACTGATGAGTCTATGTCAATTAACTACCCATTACTTACTTATTCCATCAATTAAGTGATCAACCAACCCATCAATTAACTAGTTGTATCAATAGTATTTCTCTTCCCTCTTTCTTTTTTTTCTTTCTTTCTTTCTTTCTTTCTTTCTTTCTTTCTTTCTTTCTTTCTTTCTCTCTCTCTCTCTCTCTTTCTTTCTTTCTCTCCTTCCTTCTTTCTGCCCTTTTCCCACCCTTCTTTCTTTCCTTTGATAAAAACTCTCCTTGATTAAATGTTAGTCAGGCTCCTCTGCGTCGTCTCCATATTGCTGGGCTTAAATTTCTCCAGCTCTTGCAAGAACCCCACTAAGCCTGTTTGGAGAAAAGCTCCACCCTCCACATCTGGTCAAATTTCTCATCCCTCAGCCTGGCCGGCCTTCAGCGAGAATTCTGTTAGGTCAGGTGAGCAAGAATTCCCTCACCCTGGGCACCTGCTCTTAGACATTTTCCCTCCGCTGCCCTACCCCTGCTCCTTGGCTGTCAACCCCCATGTATTCCTGCTGTCTGGAATGGCCAGTTCTATGTGGAGGTCTCGCTCCTCAGTTGCAATTGTTCTTCAGTGAAGTCTGTATTTCTGCTTCGGCGTCCATCCGTCTCTGGTTTTCTTCTTTCCTTCAGTGTATATGATTGGTCACTTATTTGCTGAGCATGGGGGCAGGTCAACACAGTCAGTCTCCACCTTCACTGACCAATAGGGAGACAATTGTACAGGCAAACCCAATACGATGCAAGGTGACAAATTCATGTTTCCCCAATTTATGTGAACAGAAGGGCCAATGCGGGTCAGAAGAGAAGGCAGGATAACCAACCTACAAAGCCTGTATTCTTTCCACTAGACCACACTGATTCGCATCAAATATTCACTCTGTGATCTTGTATGGGTCTTCCTCAATGCCAAGCCCTGTGTGCAAACAGAGCAACTAAAAAGGAGCAGGGCGACGCAGCACTGCAGCTGGAGAAGGTGGGCCTTTTGTGGAAGGCCAGGGTGGACTTCTGCTGGGACGGGGCACTTGGAATGGCAAGTGGGTGTCGCCATCCCTGCTCCTGTTTCCTGGCAGAAGGAGGCCTCCCTTGCAGCCTGGGGGACTGATCTGGCTCCTGGCCAACCCGGCAGACAGATCATTAAAATGGAGACTGCCAAGCAAGACACCAGACAGGGTACATCGCTCAGGGGTGACTCGCATGCTTTGAGATTCCAAGAGCTGTTGAGTTGTGTCCTACCACCTCAGGACCCCCTTCTGGGGTCTCTTTTGGCCACGACGAGCAGGCCTGAGAAAAGAGAGTCTTCCAGGGCTGAGGACATTGAGACCCGGAAAACTGCCCTAAGTTTTCCAAGGACCCACAGTTAATAAAATGTTACTATCCTCAGAAACCAAGAGGTGGAAATGGGCTCTAGCCTGGAGCTAGCTTCCTGAAAGTCCACACTCCCTCGTTCTATCACAGGCAGCTGCCAGGCACACAAGGACATAAGAGGGGATGGCTGTGTGGCCAGGGCTGGGGGATGGCAGGGTCAGCCGTCCCCTTTTTCTCCTTTCCTCCTAAAGCCCCCCTGTCTAGGAAAGGCAGGCAAGAGTATCTCCTTGCTCCCTTTTCTTGAGTGAAACATTGGGTGGTCCTGGGTCCAGGAAGTCTCGGCAGTAAGCGGGTCCAGGAATGCAAGGAGGAGAAATCAGACTGGGCAGGTCAAGACCCACCTCTGCCTCCTGCTCTCTAAAACCTTGGGCAGGTGACTGAACCCCTCTGAGCCTCGGTTTCTCTATCTGTTATGTGATGATAAGGACAGTAATCCCTCATGGGATATTTAGGACTCAGGCCGGTGTTGGCCTGACCTACGGCCAGGACACCTGGTGCCCCAGTGGTTGCTTTCTTTTCTTTTTTTTTCCTTTTTTTTATAATCAATATTTTTTATTATGATATTGTGGGGTACATTTAAGGGTTAGGCGTACAAATATGCTTCGTTCAGGCACCCTTGTGGATAAGAGGTGTCTCCCCGTCCCCAGACAGATATTTACTTCCATTAATCCCAGCTCCCTTCCCCTCCCCCCCAAAGTTTCCCACCACTATCAGTCATTTTCTTATAGTAGTACATTGGATGTTCAAGGTCCACTATATGAGTGAGAACATGGGATACTCAGATCTTTGTTTCTGTGAGAGTCACTCCGTATTATAGACTCTAGTTGCATCCAGGTTGCTGCGAAATTCATGCTTTTGTTCTTTTTTATGGCTGCGTAGTATTCCATCATGTATACGTACCACATTTTTTTTCAATATTTTTATCATGGTTTTGTGGGGTACAGTTAAGGATTAGGTATACAATTACGTTTCATTCAGGCACCCT
>NW_007247439.1:635523-656392 GCF_000164805.1 Carlito syrichta
CTTTTGATGGACAGCATGGTTGCTTCCAGGTTCTTGCTATTGTGAACAATGCTGCGATAAACATACGTGTGCAGGTATCTTTTTTATAGCGTGATTTGAGTTCTTCAGGGTATATTCCTGGAGGATTGTGGGGTCATTGCAATTATTTTGTTGTAGAGTAAAGAGAGCCTAAGGGAGGCCTCTGAACCGGCCTGCCCAAGGGCTTTTCTCCTCATTAGGAGTCTTTACCATCTTCTGTTGCTTTCCAGGGTTAATCACACACTTTTTCCACAAGGTGAGGGCAGTAAAAGACCTTTCAGGAGCAGGATTACCTGCTCATGAGATAATTGACGCTATATGCAGCCTGCACGTGAAGGCCTTGATCTCTGGAAAGGACAATTAGTGCACACTAAGAAACTAATTTTGTCTCAGAGAGTGCCTGACTCACCACCAGGGTCAGACCAGTTAAAAGAGGATCCCTGCCTGTGGTTATGTTTCCCAAGCTGCCTGCTTATCTGCCTACACAGGGGTAGTCTGCGTCCTGCGTGGGATTTGTGCTTTATCTTTCCATCACAGTTAACCCACCTGGGGCCCAAGGGAAACAAAAAGGGACAAACATTCCGAAATTGACTGCAGACCCAGAGGGGGAACCCAGAAAACTGGGCGAGTCCAACCTGAAAAATAGACCTTCCTTAAGCGGGTGACAGGAGCCACGTTTATCTGGTAGAGGGCACCATTCATTCATTTGACAGGCACTTAAAAATTATTTGTCTTATGAATAGACACTTCTCAAAAGAAGATACACGGGCAGCCAACAGACACATGAAAAAGTGCTCAGCCTCACTCAGCATCAGAGAAATGCAAATCAAAGCCACATTGAGATACCCGCCTCACCCCAGGAAGAATGGCCATCATTAACAAAACAAACAACAGCAGATGCTGGCGAGGATGCGAAGAAAAAGGAACGCTCTACACTGCTGGTGGGAATGCAGACTAGTACAACCTCTTTGGAAGACAGTGTGGCGATTTCTGAAGGAACTAGAAACTGACCTTCCATATGACCCAGCAATTCCCCTATTGGGAATATGCCCAGAGGAACTCAAATCATTCTACAAAAAAAATTCCTGCACACGCATGTTTGTGGCAGCTCTATTCATAATAGCAAAAACATGGAACCAACCATGTTGCCCATCGAAGCTGGACTGGATGAAAAAAAATGTGGTACATATACACAATGGAATATTATGCAGCCATAAAGAAGGACAAATACACGGACTTTGCAGCAAATTGGATGGATTTGGAGTCAATCATACTCAGTGATTTATCACAGAAACAACAGAATTCCATATGTTCTCACTCATAAACACCTTGAACAATTATAATGCTACAAGAAAGCGACTGGCAGTAGTGGGAGACTGTCAGGGGAGGTGACAGTGGGAGACTGTCAGGGGATGGAATTGGCAGTTGAGGGAAACTGCCAGGGGAGGGAGGGGCACACCTCATCAACAAGGGTGCCTGCGTGATCAATGTTTGTATACCTAACCCTGAATCGTACCCCACATCTTTATAATAAATAAATAAATTTTTGAAAAAGGAAAACAGAGTTATTCATCTTTATTTTACAAGCAGCACTTTGCTCTTTTAGTGCAGTTTTAGATTTGCAGAATAATCGAGAAAGTACATAGAGTTTCCAACACCCATCCCCACACAGTTTTCCCTGTCATTGACACCGTGCATTAGTGTGGCACCTTTGTTACAATCTTGGTATACTATTATTCCCTGATGTTCACTGCAGACACCAGGGTTCACCCTTGTGTTGTGTATCTCTGTGGATTTTGACAAATGCACAATGACACATATCCGCCACTGGTTTCACACAGAATAATTTCATCTTCTTAAAAGTTTTCTTTCTCTTTCTTTTTTTTTTTTTTGGAGTTGGTGTCTCACTCTGTCGCCCAGACTGGAGTGCAGTGGCACGCTCCCGGCCACTGCAGTTTCGACCTGCCGGGCTCCGGCGATCCTTCCGCCTCAGCCTTCCGAGTAGCTGGAACTACACGTGCGCGCTACCACACCCGGCTAATTTTTGATTTATTGTAGAGATGAGGTCTCGCCAAGTTGCCCGGGTGGATCTCAAACCCGCGGGGTTAGGCAATTCACTCACCTCGGCCTCCCAAAGCACGGGATTACAGGCTGAGCTACCGAGCCTGGCCTTCTTAAAAGTTTTCTGTGTCAACAAGCACATGGAGAGCTGGGCACTTGGGGAGGGGCGGCTGTCCAATTCCACGCTGGCCAGGTCACAGATTTGTTCCCGGACACACCCAGTCGCTGGGCACCCAAGGGAAAGGAAGAAGGTGGTACAACCTCAGCATGTCTACAACTTGGATTTGATGCTCCCTGTCCAGATTTAATTCTGTTGTACAAATGAGGATTGCTTCCCTCGCCCCAAAATGGTCCTGCCAGAAAGCGAATGCCACCTGTCATGAAGTGTCCCTGTGAGCAGCCTGACCATGCCTGTGGCAAGGGCTCGATGTGCTCCATCCTTAGGTCTGCTGAACGGGTCCCTGGCAGCCTCCAGACATCTCACCTTGGGCAGTGTTCCAGGATGCCCTCGAGGTTATCCCAGTCCCTTTGTCGTTTTCTCTGCCTCACCCTCAGGATCTCAGCCTGTGGGCTGCTTTTCCTCTGAAAGCCCCTGCGTACTGGGCTGGACCTGAAGCCCATGGAGTCTCTGCAGATATCGAGGGAGAAGAGGTGTGTTGGGAGAATATGTCTCCGGTCCAAGAGCCAGGGCATGCCCTGCTGCCCCACTGGTTCTGCAGGCAATGTGTGCTACTCTGGACACTTCCTGACCTTCTAGACCGTAGAGTCACATCCTCCTACCCCATCTGCCGCTGGGAGCTTCCTTGACACCTGAAAGAACCGGGGTGGACAAGCTGAAGCTGGTGATTCTCTTGTCCACTCTGTACCCCCAAGTTCCAGAGGGATGATGGTCAGAAAACTCCGGACACTAAGAGGCCTCTTTTTCGCTTTTGCATGATCTCTACTCCATTGGTATCAAGTGTGGCCTTTTGTGCCCCACACTGAGCCTTACACTCCCTGCCCCTGGGCATTTGGGCACCATCCAGTGACCACCACCTTTCTAGAGACCGGCTGAGGCTGTGGAGTTGTGAGAGTGTGTGGACTCCTGGGCCACACACCTTCCTCAGTTCTAGCTGCTCCTTTCCAGGGGGTGCGGAGCATTTAGGGACCACTGCTGTAGCTGAATGAGAATCAGTTCCAGAAACTGCATTTATTTTATTCGACACTGGTTCCTGGCTCCTTTCCCATCAAAGATACATGTGTCTACGTATGTACATACACTCACATGCATGTACCTCAACACATGAACATGTACACCCTTTCTTTGGACTTTTCTTCCCAACCCTGCTTTTATGTAATAACACTTGATGCCACCGAGCCAGCCCCCACTTACATCTGCAGTTGATCCTCTCCGGAGCAGCGCAGAGGCAGAGAAATCATTACTGAGTGTTGTGGTCTCAGCAGGAAGCACAGCCATTGCCATCAACTTGGAACAAGTTGATGTTCTTTGAAAATCTAAACTTGTGTGTGTAAAAAGTTCGAAATAGCCAGAAATGGGAGCATATTACATTGAAGATGGCAGAGACATAAAGATAAGACTTTGAGCAAATATAACCTATACAAGCCACAGCTTCCCAAATGAGGATGACAGCTAGCCATCATCCTTGAGGTCTGAGGAGGCCATGTGTGAAGTCTGCTGGACAGAGGTCCTCAACCACCAGGGATCTGGTGAGAAGTCAGGGCTTGCACACAAAGGAGCAGAACGCAAACGTGCCGTGGCATGGATGAACCTCAGACACACTTTCCCCAGTGAAGGGAGCCAGACACAAAGAACCAAGTATCACAGGATTTCATTTGCATTTCATTCACGGGAAATGTCCATAACAGGCAGATGTAAAGAACCAGAAGTCTTAGCGGTTGTCCAGGGTTGGGGTGGGAATTGGATTAAATATAAATGTCCACAAGGCTCTCACCAGAGTGACGGATATGTGCCAAAACTAGACTGTGGTGATTTTTTTTTTTGAGTTGGAGTCTCACTGTCACCCAGACTGGAGTTCAGTGGCCGCTCCCGGCCACCGCAGCCTCCACCTGCTGGGCTCCGCTGATCCTTCCGCCTCAGCCTTCCAAGTAGCTGGAACTACAGGCACGCGCTGCCACGCCTGGCTAATTTTTTGATTTATCGTAGAGATGAGGTCTCGTCAAGTTTCCCAGGCGGGTCTCAAACCCGCGGGCTCAGGCAATCCGCTCACCTCAGCCTCCCAAATGTGCAGGATTACAGGCTGAACCACTGAGCCCGGCTTGTGGTGATATTTTTATGGCTTGGTAAACTTACTGAGAATTATTCAGATGTACCCCTAAAATCAGTGCATTCTATACTATGTAATTTATATACCTCAGTCAAGTTATATGTGGGTAAAATTCTACAATACCCAGCGTGAGATATCCAGTTGATAACATGCCCAGGAAAAATCCTCTGGAATTTAGAAGTATGGACTAAGGTGATCTGATGTTTGATGGACACTTCACTTTCAAGTGTCTTCTTTCTGTCTTTTTCCCTAACGGAAGAATATTCTAGCAACTGAAAGGGAACTAGGGCAGGACAGATTCTTGGGACGCTGATGTGAGCTGTTACTGTGATAAGAGCCGTGACTGGGGCAGAGAGAAAAAGAGAGGGACAGGGAGGAGAGAAGAGGAAATGAGTTGGACGAGGCGAGCTTTCTAAGGGAGTTGGGCAAAGAAGTTTATGGGTCATTTTTCTGTGAGTCATGTGCATCACCCTCACAACGAAACGATCTGATAACGGTAAACCAAATAAAAACCCGATGTGCAGGCAAAGCAGCCTTTAAGTGCTAGTGGTTGGAGGTGGCGCGTAAAGACAGTCAAGTGAAACGGGTGAGAAAGACCCAGCGCAGGAGTGAGCTTCTGGAGGTCAAGGCTAACGGGAGGCCATGAGTGTTTGATTGCTAGAATGCAAAGCTCAAGATTGTGCTGAAGTAGATGCTGATTCATTCCTCGTTCTCTTCCTTTGAAGTGCAATTCCAGCTCCAATAACGCGTCTAGGTTTGAACCACCCTCAAGCATGAATTACAAATTGAATTAGAACAGCCCCATGAAATTACATATAGAAACTCATTCCCATCAATGTGCTGAGGAAGAAACGCATGGTCTTATGACAAAGGAGCAAGCTTGCCATGGCTTGAATGTCCCTGCCAAAATTCAAATTGAAGCTTAATTGCCGTTGTAATGGCGTCGGGAGGCGAGGCCTTCAAGAGGTGATAAGGTCTGAGGACTCTGCCTTCATGGATAGATTAATGTCATTATCAAGGGAGTGGGTTAGTTATCCTGGGCTCAGATAACTGAGTTGGGCTGAGTTTTCTCTCTCTGTCTTGCCTGCCACTGCCACCTTTCTTCCTTCTTTGGCATCTGGGGAGGTAGGATGACCTTCCCAGAGGCTAAAGCCTGGCTCTAGGACTTCCCAGTCTCCAGAACCATGGGCCAGATAAACTTCTGTTGTTTTTGAATTGCCCAGTCTGCTGTATTCTTTTATACAGTGGACAAAGGACTCAGACAAGGCTCCGGGTTCCGGTGTGCATGAATTTGGAACTCAGCGGGAGCACGTGGTAGCAAGAAACCTTCTGGTCAATGCTGAAACTGTCTTTCCTCCATGAAATGGAATAATTCTTGGAACTCTCAACTGGAGATTTTGTGACGATTAGAAAGGGGAGAGCTCGCTGAATACCAGGCACACAGACACATAAAAGCTCTTGTCATCACCTTTATCAAGAGCCCACCATCCCCGATAGTTGACACCACTTTTGCTGAGAGTCACTTGGTAACAGTGGTTCCTTCTCTAGATCTGAATTTTGGGCAGCTTTCAGTACAATATCCATCTTGGTCATCGGTGCAAAAGGAGGTGTTTGCTTTCCTCTTGAAGATCAGTATAAATATGTGTTCATTTTCTGTGTTTGTTGACATTAGAATTTAGAGTAGACAGAAAGTAGGAATGGATTATTAAACACAGCCCATCGAAATGTCTTACTTCGTTTTTTTATTTCGACAAATTTCACTCTCTTACTCCTTTGTTACTTTATGCTCTGCCAGCACTGTGAGCCCTGTCCACACAGGACTTGCTTTGCTCTGGAATGGGAAGCATGCTTCCAGGGCCTTCCCAGGAAGCTCACTGAGAGACTGAGACTCAGGAAGAGAGCTGCCTGGGCCAGGGACGGCTCCCTAATGTGTGGAAAGAAAATCCCTGTTTAAGGTGCAAACAGTCATTAAGCACACGGTACAAATGGAGGGATATTACTACCTGCTGTTTCTGGAGCATCAGTGCAATCCATTGCTAAGTGCTAGCTCGCACCTGCTGAGCCTGAGCTCACCAGCCTGCTGACTCCAACAATCATGCTTCAAATGAAAGGCCTGGGGATTTCTTTCCAACCAAATAACCATGCGAAGCAAACATGAGGCTTTAAATAGACCCTGGAAGATTTTATTCTCTGGGGCAACCAACTTCACAATGGTGGTTTCGTTTTTTCCTTTTTTTTTTTTTCCTTCATAGATCGTGTTTTTCTTTTTCTTCTTCTTTTTTAACTGATACTTCCTTTTAAATGATAGCCTCTTGAAATGCAATTGTTCCAACCACATAATTCCGCTGCATTTATGTGGCAGCTGTGGGGGAAAAACCAAACATCCACACAAACACACCCCACATGCCACTTAGAGGTAGAAAGAGGTGAGGTAGGTTTATTTTTTTAAGTCAACAAATATCTATTTTTAGAATTCTGGCCATTCACGGCTACTTTCTTATTATAAGTGGGTGATGGCAGGCCAAGTCTAAGGCTTGGGCTGTCATCCTCTACTCTGAGCCTGATTTTGCTTGACAAGTCAGGCCCATTTGTGCTTCAGAGACCCGAATCACTTCCTTTTGGAGGGCTGGCCACCAGCCACCCTGACTTACAGGCTGGGAACTAGGTTATACAGACCATTCATTAACACATGAGAATATGCAACTTTCCTGAAATGGGGAGGTGCCCATTCAAACCTGGTGGGTGTTGCTGGACTCCCTGTTCTTGTTATTAGATGAGGTTCTCAGGGAGTTTAGCTTGTGGGTGACTCCTGGGCTCATGACATGGAGCTATGCATGTGCATGCGTTTTGTGTGTACGGGTGTGCTTGTATACATGTGCATGCATGTGCTTATATACATGTGCATGCATGTGCTTATATACATGTGCATACATGTGTATGCATGTTTGCATGTGCAGAAAGTCACTCCATTTATCTAGCTGTTTAGGGCAAAATTTGCAAGTCCAAGCAATAAGTAACTCCTTAGCACATAGTGATTTTTAAATTGAATGTTATTTGTGAAGCTTCTTATTTTAAAAAAGGGGGAGAAAAGGTTAATTTCTATGTTTTTCTCTGGTCCTGACCCTGGCATTCTGTGGCTGGGAGTGGGCTGAGGACAGAATCTGCTCGTGGCCACAACCTGGGGCATATTCCCAAGTACCCACCTGGCAGCACTGAAGGAAGATAGTTATTGTGTCCTAGTTAGTGAAGGAGTAACAGATGATCACAGAAGCCCAAAGGAGAGTACCCTAGTGGTGACACCAGAATATAAGAGATGATTACAGCCCGGCTCAGTCCTTCCTAACAAAGGGGCTAGTCTCAGCCCGTGAATATACCTCAGCAGTTTACTTTGCAAACTGCACTTAAAAGGGGCAAACTTCTTCTGGGGAAGCTGCAAAAATGATTACACCGTGTGGATAAAGAGTTGCCACCAAGCGCCAAAGAGGAGACGACACAAAATCACAGCCTGAATGTCCCTCATCTAGAGAGGGCTCTGTAGAAAAGTTGGTTGTTGAGGGAATTTTGCTTGACCCTGAGACACTGGAGTTCAGAGAAGCCATTGCCGTGATCATCTCTAATGTGCGTGTCTGTGTGTATATGGCATGTGCATATGTATATGTGTGTCTGTGTATATGTGTTGCAGGAGAGCAGTCGTAGGTCCTGATTCCTACACACTTTTTTTTTTTTTGAGTTGGAGTCTCACTCTGTCACCCAGACTGGAGTGCAGTGGCCACTCCCGGCCTCAACCTGCTGGGCTCCTGCGATCCTTCTGCCTCAGCCTTCCGAGTAGCCGTAATTACAGGCATACACTACCACGCCCGGCTGATTTGTTTTTATTTATTGTAGAGATGAGGTCTCGCTGCCCCGGCGGGTCTCGAACCCGCGGGCACAGGCAATCCACACACCTCAGCCTCCCAAAGGCGCGGGATGACACACTTTTGTGTTTCAGAGAAATGAGCCCTGTTCCTGGACCACTGAACTGCCGACCATTTGTATTCAGGGGAATAGGGAAAGCTTTTTGGCGTAATAAAGTCAAAGTCCCCTTTCCTCATGGATGTGGTGGGACTTGGAGCTAAGATCGTGAAGCCTGGCTCCATTAATTGGAAACTTCAATTCTGGGGTTGATTTTTCCCTTTGAACTTCAGATCCTTTTTTTTTTTTTGAGTTGGAGTCTCATCCTGTTGCCCAGACTGGAGTGCAGTGGCCGCTCCCGGCCACCGCAGCCTCAACCTGCTGGGCTCCAGCGATCCTTCTGCCTCAGCCTTCCGAGTAGCCGGAATTACGGCACGTGCTACCACGCCCGACTGATTTTTTGATTTATTGTAGAGATGAGGTCTCGCCAAGTTGCCCAGGTGGGTCTCGAACCCGCAGGCTCAGGCAATCCACTCACCTCAGCCTCCCAAAGCGTGGGATGACAGGCTGAGCCACTGAGCCCGGCTGAACTTCAGATTCTTATGATATGTAAACAATGAAATCCGAAGGTTTCTAGTTGTCTGTATCAGAGGGAGGATTCAATGAGATGACATTGAGTCATGTCTTTCTTACAAGAACATGTGCTGCCATCCCACTGCACATGGAAAGACCCCAGGTCCCAGGATGCGGCTCAGAATCAGCAGCAGAGGGTCTTGGCAGGTCTGGAAGGCCTGAGCAGGGTCCAAGAGGGGGTCACTACAGGCTGCAGCAGTCCTTACTCCCTGGCAGTCCCTGCAGAAAAGCCATCCAGGGAGGCTCCCTTGGGGAAGGGTGGGTCTGGTCTTGGCCTCTTGCACCTCTCCTGCAGGGGAGCCAGAGCTTAAGCTCCATTAGTTGCCAGGGCAGCTGGGTGCTCCCCGTCCTGTGCCGGAGGGAGGTGCAGGGGTTGTATTGCAGAAGGGCTGCACCTGTCGTCTCTGTGGGTCTCTGTCCCAGGTGGGCTGTGTCTGCTAACGTAGATGCAGGTGCTTCAGGTTGGCTGCACCTAGCTCTTAGTCCTGCATCTGCATCACACCTGCTGATGCTGGCTTCATGCAATATGGAGGAGGCTGCGGCATGGGAACAGTGACCAGAGCCATTCTTCTATCCAAGCCGCTGCTGAGCCGGCCATGGCTGGGCCTAGAGAATGGACATGGACATGTGCTGGGGATGGGAGCTGGTCTCCAGATAAGCATCCATATATTTTTATTTGTATGTTGACCTGCCAAAGGCCTTCTTTTTTCTGACAGACTCCTGCAGACGTGTGACTTAGAACACCTTCCACTGTACAGCAATTATAATCATTGCTATTTAGAACAGTGGAGATCACAGGGTCCAGAGGACATGATCAGAGCAAATGCAGAAGCACTACAATTGGAATGAGGGGATTGATCCATCCTTGACTGCATAATTTTCAAGCAGTTTAGGATACATGTCTCCATCTGGGAGAAGGAACAGTGGTTAGTCATGGTGGCTGTATGAACGGTTTCTCTGAGCCCAGCACTATCCTGGAAAACAAGCCTGATCCCCACCACCATATCTGCAAAACCTACCCAGGTACGGTGGGCTCTGCTGATCTGCCATGTGTCCCACCACCTCCACGACCTTCTCCGACACCTCCAGTGGGAGTATCCTTTCGTCTTACCCAGAATGGTGAGCCTGATTACTTTTCATGAGAACTGGCCTCTGAAAGGGTAGCCACAACCTAGCCCCATCAATGGCTCTGCCTCGCTCCCATCTGATGCGGTTAGCCTGACCGTCCTTAACCTCTAGCCCATGGAGCCACCCAAGAGTAGCCTTTCCAACTTTTTGGTCTGAGGCAACCGGGTCTGAACCCCCACAATTCAGGGAGCATTGCTTGTGCAGCCCATTGGACGGGTCATATAGACAGACTCAAGGAAAGCAGTTGTTCCCATGTGAGCAGTATCTTGGCATAACTAGTGCTCTGGTGGATTCAGACGCTGGTAGCTGCAGCTGACTCCCACACTCAACCCTGAAGACAGGATATCCGTGGTGGTTTCTGTCGGAGTCTGGAGTGATCCTAGAAAAAAACTTGAGATTTGCATCTAGACTTTCTTTGGTCTGTTGAGAAAGGATTCAAAGGACCCGCTGGGACCCCAGGCTAAACACTTGACCCTGAGAGCCTTGGGGTACCTGTGATACTTCCATTTGTAATCCCACGAGACTAAATATGCATTTCCCACTTGTGAGAATATTTACATTGTCACTTTGATGATCCAACAAATATTTATTGAGTACCTGTTGCAGACAAAGCAGGGAAACGGCAATGTCTCTGCTTGTGTGGCTGGAAGTTCAAAGTCCCCCTGGCCCAGGTCTGGATGGCGCAGCCCTCAGCTGGGGTCCTTGTCCTCCCAGAACCTTGACACCAGCTGCACTGTCAAGATGAAGCTGCTTAGGGATGGGAACTGTGGGGGCAGTCCAAGAGGACGGGCCATTTTATCATTCGGTTTTAAAACAATCCTCAAACCAAGCTTCCACTTTAAAGACATTTAATGTGTAAAACAAACCTAATTTCATTCAGATCTATATCTTTAGATCAACGTCCCTATCACCAAAGGAGAGAATGACTCCTTAAGAAATAAGACTGGCATTTTTACCTTAAAAGCATCTCTATAAATACATCCTGCATAGCTTGATCTGCAGGAATGCAGTTCCTATGTTTGTGTAGGTACTATGTTTCTCTTTAAACATATAGTGGATGATAGCTGTGCTCCAGTTTACCAAAACAAACTGCAAAATTGAACTGCGGTCGATTGTTTTTAAATGAATACTCTATTGGAGAGAACCCATCCGTCTCAGGCTTCCCTGAAACTCACTGATAAACTATAAATCCATTAGGAGATTCTCTCTTCTGCAATTTAGAACCAAGGAGTAAAAATATTCGTATAGTTACCATGATGTTTGGAAATCATAGTTCTCGAGGACATGATTCATGTGTGGTATATCATCCGAGGACAGCCATCTTCAAGCTCCATTTTAATTTCCTTATGATCTCTGTAATATTTATTGTACAAACAAACAGAAACCTGTGCATATTTATGGGAAATAGCAAGACTTTTAATATGAGCAAGTGCATAAATCCTTGCTCCCCGAAAGGAGGGAGACAGGTGGAGTCCAGATAAGCAGCGATCTCAGACATAATTTTCAATTAAGACGGAGTTGAGCGGAACAGCATTACAATCATTCCTCATTTTTATATCAGCTCCTGAGGCAGGAAGGAGAGCAAAGCTCCAATTCACTGTCTCATCAGGCTATTTTCTAAGAGACTCACAGGCAAGTCCATTGGGGGAATTCAGCAGAATTGTTTCTTTTCCAGAACTCTTTATTGCCAGGAACTGTTGAACCCAGGAGATGGCACCGCTGAAGCTCCTGGTGGAGGTGGCCTCCGGGAGATCGTGGCCGCCAACACCCTGTGCCGTCGCAAATGTGGCAGCAGCCGAGAACAAACAGGAAACCGTGGAGGTGCCTGAGTGAGCACGTCCCTCTGAAACAAAGCATGAAATGAAAATGGCCTGCCTTCGAGATTGTTTTAGTGATTCATTGCTTTCAATAATGACAAGAGCAAAATCTAGTGAAAATTATTTAATCTTTTCAAAATTTTTCATCTGCTGTAATGCCCAGTTATAAAAGCAACTTAATGAGAAGGCATCACGTGATACATTTCAGGGCGTGCTCCCACCACCAAGGAGCAGGCAGCAGGCAGGGCACGCTACAGTCTGCACTGAGAGTCCAGGGCCTGGGAAACAGAGTGAGGTCTCAGGAACAGGGCTCAGTCCTAGTGGGTCCCTCACCAACTGTGACTGTGGAATAAGGAGGTTCACTGCGCTCAGACCCATGCCCTGGATTGTAAAATGGAGGTGATACTACCTCCTTTACAGGGATAAAGTGGCAAACAAGGCTGGGCGCGGTGGCTCAGCCTGTAATCCCAGCACTTTGGAAGGACAAGGCGAGAGAATTGCCTGAGCCTGGGGGCTCGAGACCAGCCTGGGTAACTTGGCGAAACCTAGTCTCTACAATAAGTCATAAAAACTAGTCGGGCATGGAGGCGTGCATCTATAGTTCCAGCTACTTGGAAGGGTGAGGCGGAAGGATCGCCTGAGCCCAGCAGGTCGAGGCTGCGGTGGCCGTGGGCGTGCTACTGCACTCCAGCCTGGGCGACAGTGAGACTCCAACTCAAAAAAAAAAAAAAAGGCAAACAAAGTTGATGAAGCTGCCTGCTGATTAAGCGGTCAATTCTACTGCACGTGTGTCTGCCTTGCTTCTTTCTGAGCTCCCAAGTGACAGGCTGAGATGGCTCATTGCCTGGTTATCCTTGGTGCAGGCAGCTGGCCACCATCAGCACTGTCGCCCAGAGCAGCTGCAATCAAAGTGACAAAGGAGGGCTCGGGGGTTTCAGATGCGTGTGTGGGATGGCCTGTGTGAAGAAATAGGCCAGTGGAGCTTACATGGCCCTGAGAGTGGGACTTAGTATGGACACAGGTGTGGCCCTGGCATACCTGGCCTGAAGCCAGGCCAAGGGATGCCACATTTCTGTCCTTTTCCTTCTGCCTTCCACGTAGCTGGATTTATAGATGCACGCCACCAGCCTCCACCCAGCGTAGCTCAACAGTTACAAGACTCCCTCCCAGTCTCTTGAAGGAGAGATCTGAGTGTCCTCTGCAGCGCCACCTCACGGCAGTAGCTCAGGTCTGGCATCCAGTAGGCGCTTGATAAAGATCCTCCATGAGCGTCTAAGTGCTATTGATGGGAAGACCCTAAGACTTCCCGGCAAGAGCCAGTGCCCCAGTGACCAGGCCCAGGCTGTAGGAAAGAGGCTGCCGTGGTCCCGATGGAAGGAAACAGAAGAGATCACAGGGGATTTTGTTGCTCAGACAGGCTCTTTGAAGAGGATGCTCGACTGAGCCGCAGTCATTTTCTCAGGGTAGAGGCAAGCCTTTCCGTTCCCAGGAATGTTAATGGAGCAAAGCCCTGGAGAAAGGACCAGGCTCCCATTGGAGGACTGGACAGCCTTGGGCTGGCTTGTTCAACCCAGAGCAACCAAGCACCTCCTTGCTCATGTCCTGCAAAGCTCTAGCAGACAGGATGGTACACACAGAAATAGCTCTTGCCTAGGGATATTACTCAGGTGAGAGAGAGGAGTCAGTTTCCTGGGGGCTGCCTGACTTGTCCAAGTGCTAAGTGTCTGCCTGGTACCAAGCATTGCTACGCCCTTCGGAGGGATTACAGCCATTGATTCTGACACAAGCTCTGTAAAACGTGTGTCACTCACACCCTGCAGAATACGGCATTTCATGTGACATTGATGATAAGGCCTGTACGATTATTTCTAGGATCTTACAGGCTACCTGAGGTCAGACCCCAGGGAAAAGGCGGAAAAACAGGCCTCCGTGTTAACAGGGGTGACTGAGTCATTTGCAGAGCCAGAAAGATGGGGGATGGGGAACAGGGCCCATTTCCATGACTGACAGATTTTCTGTGATGACGAATTGCACACTCAGGTCTGCTTCTGGGCTCACGTGAAGCCCGGGGTCCTGTCTAAGCCCAGGACGTGTTCAGTGTTGGGTCAACATTGCGGAGTCATGGCCTCAGGTGGGCAGCCCTAGCTGGGCTCCTGGGTCCACGGGCTCATCACCTGCAGGGCAAGTGCTTTTTGCAGGTGTCCTCTTGGCTAGAGAAGCAGACAGAGTTGAGAGAGACAGCCCGTGAACTGCTGGATTATGGGTCCCCTGGGAAAACTAAAATTTAAAAAGCACCAAACTTGCGATGCAGCCTCCAGCGCCCCATCCATGGAATCGAGGGGCTCAGGGTACTCAGCGCAGAGGGTGCCAAGAATGCCACCCTTGGCTGGCATCTGAGTGCAGCACCCGAGAGGCTCTGGAGAGGATTCTGCAGGACAGCACAGTGTGGAGCGGCCCCAGAGCCTCCGGACAGATGGGTACCAGGGACCCAGGATGTGGACACCTTCTGAGAAGGACTTGTGGTGGAGAAGCTGCCTTGGCTTCAGGCAGGGATGGCCTCACCACTCTTAGCTCCACTGGCCCAACCACACACTGTATAGGAAGAGAGACCACCCAGCTCCTGGTGGGAGGCCGCTGGGTTCGAGTGCCTTCCTCCTTGCCCAGAAAGCTTTTCCTGGCTGTCCATCCTGGAGCTGGCTGAGGAGAGAGCCTGTGCTGCCGCTCCTTCCCCTAGAGATTGTCCTTTTTCCCTAGCTTGAGGCTTGGGTCTCTGGGTGTCCTCCCACATGTAGACTAATGGACATGTAGAGAGAGACCCTCACCCTAACAGAGCAGGCGACTGGCCAGAGTCCCACAGATACCTCAGCTAGGGGCTGGGTGTAGAGCTGACGTTTCCTCTGGATTCTGCAGCTTTGTTAGTTTCCCTGCACATTTTTCTGGAGGACAGGACACTGTTGAGGTGTCCTTGCATGGGAGTGCTACAGAATGGGAGAACACTGCTCTAAGGTACGCTACATCACCTGCCTCTGGGCATCTCCGGGAGCTGCAGGCATTCACCCAGGGGCAGCTCTGCCCTTCCCAAGCGGATTCAAGGAAAAGTAGCTCACCAAACCTTCCCTAGTCCCATGTCCCCAAATGCCTTGTGGGACTGAGCCTGTCCACTGGAACTGGTCCTGAAGACAGTGTTCGGGGCCTTGAGTGGGAAGCCTATTGCAGGAAGACAGGTATTAAAAGAAACTGCAATGGAGAGAGATGGTAGCTTTTTTTTGAGTTGGAGTCTCACTCTGCCGCCCAGACTGGAGTGCAGTGGCCGCTCCCGGCCACTGCAGCCTCGACCTGCCGGGCTCCGGCCATCCTTCCGCCTCAGCCTTCCAAGTAGCCGGAAATACAGGTGTGCACTACCACACTCAGCTAATTTTTTGATTTATTGTAGAGATGAGGTCTCACCAGGTTGCCCAAGCGGATCTCGAACCCGGGGGCTCAAGCAATACACTCACCTCAGTCTCCCAAGGTGCGGGATTACAGGCTGAGCCACCGATCCCGGCTAGAGATGGTAGCTTTTATACAGTGTGAGACTGTGGGCTGAGACAAAAAGGCAATAAATTATTCAACTCTGTAAAAATTGTAAAGAGATGGGGCACATTCACTTTATGTTAGAAAAAAATCCAAAGAGAATATCAAATTTTGGCTTAGAAAAAGAAAGTAAACATTGTTGAATAAATACAATAAAGTGGCCCTTTGAATAAATATTCAAACCCTAGTTAGTTCTAAAAGAATGAAGGAAGAAGCTACATGGCACACACCAACAGGTACTCACGCAATAACCTTATTCCAAGCAACAGTATTTATCTATTTAGGAAGCATGATGCTATATCCAGAGGTAATTAATTTAGTAATTAGAAATTTCAAGCTCCAAGCAACCTAGGACGTCTGTGCCTTAAGAGAAAATTTTGCCATCTTATGGAATGTATCAAGGAAAAATGGAAAAAATGCGAGGGCAATTTTCTTTATAGTTATACCTAGAAAATATCCTTAACCTCTTGCAATCACATATGCACCCAGAATGTAATGCTCTTTCCATGTGATTGGTGTATCTTGACTTTCTCTGATAGGAAAAAGAAAAACTAGTTACAAGGGAATCGTGTTGATTTGTCTTTTCGAAACTACTGACTGTCATCCTTGCTGCACTTAACGGAATGCGTCCCCGTGGGGAAGGAAGGAAATTCACAAAGAAGAGGACGGGTGAGGGTGATGACCGGAGAGAAAGTGCCCATCCATTTAGGATGAGAGCCTGTCAGCACCTCCCAGGCGGTCATCTGTGTCACGGCACCGCACACTTGGATTTATATATTTGTCTTGGGTCGTCTTGCAGACGTATGTATTCTGGAGCACGGGGACAAACTAATATATGTGTGATGGGCTCCTGGGTGAAATCAGTCGCAGAAGCCATTCTTGAACTTCCCCAGCCTTGCCACATCAGATCTGGGGAGGTTAGGAGGGAGGTTCTTGTTCTCAGGTGACAGTGAGCGGTGCACAGCCAATGCTCTTAAAGTGGCACTGAAAACACAACCGAGTTTCCATCCAGCCTTAAGCTGCCCATCTCAGCAGGGTAATAGACGTATTTGCTTCCATGTCAAAGATTTTGCAACACATGCAAGATACCGACAAGGAAAGACAGGGAGCCTTGATCTTCTGCATGCCTGTTGAGTTCCTCGGATATTATCATGCTATTTGACAGTGAGTCTTGAATGAAATAAAGTACATAATGCTTTGCAAGTTGGATTAAAATATTGAGCTACCATTGCTATCTGCAAGGCATTATTTGATTAGTATGATAAAATACCAGTTCAACTTTTACAGCTGTCAACGTGCATGTTCCTGGGGAAATAATTACACAGTACCCAGGGATGTGGCTTAGTGCTCAACTCAACTATTTTTCTAGGTCATGATTAAGAGTGTGACATCAATTTACCACTCTCCCCTCTCCTACTGTTGAATAGCATCAAAAAGGAAGTTTAGAGGCACTTGTACACATAAATTTTTTAAAAAGAGAATGCCACTTTTCAATTAAATCATACTTGCTTTGTTTTGATCAGCATAGTATAAAAGCATAAGACCTAGCAGCTATGCTTGAAGCCATGTGGAGAAAAATTGAAATCATCTTCCCATAGTATGTTTTGTCTTATTTCACTTTTTGTGACTGGACCATTTAACTGTCCTTTATTTTCCATGCTTTAGGGGGACAGAGAAAATCAAAGTTATGCTTGGCTACTTGATGCCACAATTTCTTATTTTCCAGTGAAAGCTAAGAAGGCAGCCTAGGATCTGGTGTCAGCAAATCTGGGCTCCCACTCTGGTTTCGCTGCTTCCTGGCTCTGTGACTTCTTTCCAGGTTCAGTTTTGTCACTGGAATAGTAAGATATTACCGTGTAGGATTGTTGTGAAAATTAAGTGGCATGGCGTGTGAAAATGACATTTGAAAAAAGTGTAAGAAAAAGTCACCATCATTATCCACTTCTTCTACATGTACTCTTTGAGGGCCTGCTGCTTTAGACACTGCTTTAATTGCTGGGCGTGCTGTATCCAACAAGACAGCAAGGTAACTGCCCTCATGGTCGTGACATTCTTGTAAACATAAGAATAATAAACACGGCCTTTCTGATGGCAAACACAGCTCTATGAAAAAAGAAAGTGAATAATAGGATGGAGAGTAATGGGCAATGGTACCCCCAGGCAGGTGGTTGGTAAACGAGACATCATGAAGAAGGGATGGCCTGAGACAAGACAGAATAATGAAGGATAAGCATGCAGGGGGAACGTGGCAGCCAACAGACCCCAAGTGGCTGGGTTGGGGACAAGTGTGACTGGTTTAAGGGAAGGAGGAAAGACTGGTAGTGGCTGGAGCATCCGGCCTGGTGTGCAAGTTTGGGATGAAATTGTGAAGGCAGGCAGAGGCCACATGACCAGACCCCACAGGCACGCCGGAGAATGTGGAGCTCGTTCCAGTATGACGGATGGGCGTTAGGTGCTTAAACAAGAGACTCATGTGCAGACTTTTTTCTCATCCTCGAATCACTCTGGTTTCGCTGCAGAAAGAGGGGTCATGAGGAGGTCAGCTGAGAGACCAAGACAGTAGGTCCAGCGATGAAAGAAAGGAGAGACATTCAAGAGCCCACTTGAATTGCTGATGACCTGGATGTGGATCTGGGGGAGGGAGGGAATCAAGGGTGACCCCCTGGCTTGGGGTTTAAGCATCTGGGTGGATCCACGTTTTGAGGCCAGGGAATACATGTTAGATTTTTCACTTCCTCCAGCCTCATCAGGGTGGATGTATCATCAACTCAGGGCCCAAACCTTCTTGGATTGCATTCAAAATAAATGAGAAGCAAAAGCAGCAGTGCTTTTTTAGTTGTGCTGTAAAGAGAAGAAAGGCGATGGAGCAGTTGCTGCAGATAAAAAGGGGTGGAGATGTTCTATTCTTTGTTTTCGAGGGGAGAAGGCACAGCACAATTATGTGCTGGTTGGAAGCACATCCAGTGGTGAGAGGACATTTGAAGACACTCGGAGGAGAGGGGAGAATTTCAATAACTGTGTCTTTGAGTAGGAGAGAGGAATGGGCCCTCGGGCTCCAGAGAAGGGGGTGGAACTTGTAGCTAGAGTTCAGATGAAGTAGAGACACAGATGGGTTGGCAGATGTGGGAGGCTGGGAAAACTATTTTGATTGCTTCGACTTTCTTGGTGGAACAGGAGACAAGGTCAGCTGGGTGTACCATGGCAAAGGAGGCCTTGACAGTTTCAGGAGGCAGGGGGAGTTTTGAAGAAAGTGTTAGGAGGGGTAGGAGAATAGTACACTGTGAAAGAAACATCGAAGCTTTCTGGGTAGCATCGAAGTGGTCTTGATGGTGGTGAACTTGGATTTGCAGTCAGTTAGGATGGATGGATGTTTTCATCAGTCACAAACAGTTACACAGGCAGTTGAAAGGAAGTAGAACTGGGTTTGACTTGGGTTGAGGTTCAGCCAAGTACTAAAACAAAGGCCAGGGGGGACAAGGGATATGGGAGCATGCATGGGAGTGACTGTGAAAACTGACCAATAAGTTTAGCTCAAGCAAGGGAGAAAGTGTGGACACGAGGACCGAGACCTAAGGACGTCATCATAAAATCAATGGACTGAAGCCTGGTGGGGCAGAGACGTGTTGGAACTGGGGTGAGGGAGGGAGGGAACTGGGGGTGCTGGCCAGAGAGGAGAAGCTTGAACCTGAGTTGATGGGGGGATTAAGATGATGGTGATGGCAACTTCTAGGAGGTAACTTCAGAGGGCAAAGGCAGATAAGGTGGAAGGCAAGATTCCTGCAGGGGGGATACAGGGAGTTCAGACTCCACGTGGGACCCAGGTAAAGACGCAACTCCAGTTCCTGCTGGCAGGATTATCACAGAACTTGTTATGTGGAGGCCATCCCTGCATTGTAAAAGGAACCCCAGCCTAGCTCTGGGAGTGGCTACTTATAGTGAATCATTTTCCCAATCCATTCCCACTCCTTCTGTCCAGCAGTCCTGGAGAGTTTGTCACAATCCTGCCACATCCTTACACATCTTTCTAGACCTTTCCTCTGGGCCTTTGTGTGAAAGCATCCAGCCCAGTCCAGTTCTCTTCCTGTGAGTGAGGCCACAGACATGTTGTGTGCTCCTGGGAAGTTTAGGACCTTCAGATCCTTCGGGGTGTCTGAGGACATGCTCTCTGCTCGTCGCCCTGCTGTCTGTCTCTAGCTCACTCTCCCAGCCCCCATGTTTCTTCTTGGTCAGTCAGCTCTCCAATGCCCTGTTATCTCCCATGACACAACCCAGAGCATCAGAACTCAGCTCATGTCCTAATCACAACACATTCCAGTGCATTCTCAAACAACATCGTGTGGCCAATGTCTACTAGCACTGGAACACAAGCGACTGTCCAGAATTCCATAGCCCTCTTAATTGCTTAATAGCTCAATTTCAAGAGTGAGGAGATGGAAGCTTAGAGAGGCTTCTGGTGGCTTCACTATGGCCACATGGTGACTTGTGATCTGTCTGATCTTAGACTAGAACTTTGTCCTTCCAAATTTGAACCCCTTAACCCTGTATCCTTCTTGGCTGGTGGAAAATCGAACATCCTGTAACTCAAATGATAAGTGTGAATCCTGAGGCCCCAGCAGCATTTTTCTATGACTTTTCTATGATGACTCAGATGTCCTGGAGAGGCATCATGACTCTTAGTATTTCACAGTTCGAATAAAAAAAAGACAAGAGTATAATTTTCGCTAATAGATTATTATATTCCATTTACATATATTTTCTAATTATTTCATTCATAAAAAATTATTGCTCCAGCTAAATGGCACGCAATTTCTTTCTACGGGAGGCTTGAGCAATTTGCTGAGCCATCTGGACGATTGATTCAATTAGCACTGCCACTCTAACGCTAATGAGGCTAGGGTGGATGGGAAGCTCGTCCCTGCACTCATGGAGCTCCCCTCGTGCTCCAGCTGGGCCGCAAGGTTTCTGGCGGAGAGGGAGGGGCTCCTTTGGGGTGGTTGTCGCAGTCATGCAACTTGCAATTTCAATTCTCTGTCCTTCGAGGCAGTGAGTGTCATAAGAACGGGAGGACACGGAGCCCTGTGAAGACACATCCCCTTCAAGACCCAGGATCATGATCGCAAGAAACCAAGGGTCTGATATTCTCAGGAGGCACCACTGCCTATGGGATCAGGCGAACAGATCAACTTCCAAAAGACTCATTCCTGACTGCTTAGGAAAAGATATTTCAGGACCACGGACAGTGACCAAGTGTCTTCAACTTTGTGGAGGAGACAAAATAAATTAATAACACAAAAATGTACAACAGGCTTTACAGAAGTGTAAAAGAAAAATAAAGGTGGGCATACAGGGAAAGAAGTGCTGTTTTTTTTGGGTTTTTTTTGAGTTGGAGTCTCACCCTGTCGCCCAGACTGGAGTGCTGTGGCTGCTCCCGGCCACCACAGCCTCGACCTGCTGGGCTCCGGC
>NW_007247439.1:656412-660502 GCF_000164805.1 Carlito syrichta
CCACTCACCTCAGCCTCCCAAAGGCGCAGGATTATAGGCTGAGCCACCGAGCCCAGCTAAGAAATGCTATTTTAAGTAGAAATCTGTATCAGTTAAGACCCAGGCAGGACAGAGAGAACAACCTTGGAGAGTTTAGCTCATGGAGCTAGCAAAGGGATCCTTTACACAGCTGTGTGAGGAGTTAGTGGAGTCTGAAGCAACCAGGGAGCTCTCAGGAGTAGGAAGAGGACCAAGCCTGTTACATCTTTAACCCTGAGGAGACAGAGCAAAGAGCAATGTTCCAGAACTGGTAAGAGCTGTGACTACTGAACAAAGGGCTGCCCCATGGGAGCTTCGGTCACAGGCAGAAACATGCATTCATTGCCAAAGCCAAAGAGCAGTAGCAAGGGTTGGGGTGCACGGCCTGGCCATACCCTCCTCCCTCCCTCTTGTCTCTTGCTGGAGCTTTCCATTGGTTGAACCCAACCAGAAGCCAGAAGGCAGGGGAGCTTTGGGTATGGAATCTGTGCTTCCCAGTCTGAAAAGGGTGGAGAAGGGATACAAAGGAGCACATGGAAAAGAACCATCACAGAGGGTCAAGGAAGGCAACTAATGAAGTCCTACAGAGCAGAAAGCTGGATCAAACAGGTTGAGCCATGGGCATGTGTTGAGGAAGAGCTCCCCAGGCCGGGGACAGCGTGTGTGCAAAGGCACTGAGGGAGGCCTGTGCTCGGTGTAGGAGGAGGAGCAGTGAGACCAGTGTGGCTGGGCAGCTTGGGTAGGAAAGCGGAATAAGAAAGCAAGGAGTCAACGGGGACAGGCCACGCAAGATACATGGGCTGATGATCAGTAACTCAAAAAACAACAGATGCTGGAGAGGATGTGGTGAAAAGGGAGCACTTCTACACTGTTGGTGGGAGTGCAAACTAGTGCAGCCTCTGTGGAAAGCAGTGTGGGCGAGTCCTAAAAGCTCTAAATACCGACCTCCCGTATGATCCCACAATCCCCCTACTGGGAATATACCCTGAAGAACTCAACCTACTCTATAAAAAAGTTACCTGCACACATATGTTTATCACAGCATTGTTCACAACAGCAAGATCATGGAACCACCGGGCTGTCCATCAAAAGAGGACTGGATTTTTAAAATGTGGTCCATATACACGATAGAATATTACGCAGCCATAAAAAAGAACAAAATCATGAATTTCGCAGCAACCTGGGTGGAATTGGAGTTTATAATACTGAGTGATCTCTCACAGAAACAAAGATCTGAGCATCACATGTTCTCACTCATAAGTGGACCTTGAGCAGCTACCATAACACTGTAAGAAAAGGATTGACAGTGGCGGGAAACTATGGGGGGGCAGGGAGGGGAAGGGAGGCGGGATTAACGGTAGTCAATATCTGTCTGGGGGCGGGGGGCACACCTCATCAACAAGGGTGCCTGCACAGCGCATATTTGTATGCCAACCCTTAACTGTACCCCACAATTTTAAAATAAAAAATGTTAGAAAAAAAGATAAATGGGCCGTGTGCAGGATGCTGTGCTCCGGCTGGAGTGAGACAGGATGCTGGAAGGGTTTAGGATGAACAGGGACACAGTATAATTTTTAAACAATTTTGAATATAGGTCAACAATAAAGACTTGAAAAATTATTTTAAAAAATTATTTTGATGGCTTGTGGAGAGCAATTTAGAGAGGAGAAAGAGGTCGGTTAAAAACTGTCCCTGCCTTCAGTAAATATTTACTGATCACCTACTAATTGCCCAACTGTTCCAGGATCTGAGTTCACTGCAGCAAACCGTGTCAAGCAAAACCACATCCTTATCTTGGTGTGTCCTTGTGCAACAGGACAGGCCCAAACTCTAGGTCGTTTCAACTTCAGTCTTCATGGAGGAAGATCGTGTACAGAGGGCAGGTTCGGGATCTGTTTTGAAAGCAGAGCCATGATGATCTATGGATTGAAACTGTCATAGAAGGACAAAGTCAGTCCAGAAGGACTTCGAGTCTTTTGATCTCAGTGACTGGAAAAGTGGAGTTCCTACTTCCCAAGGAGAGCACTGCAGGAGGTCTGTGAAGCCAAGACAAGCACTTGCTGGTCATATTCATTCAAGCTGTAACTGGCATGTGCGTGGGCAAGCTGACGGCATCGGGCATGTGGTCTGAAGACTGAGAGGGTGCAGCTGGCCTTCTCGAGCCGGGAGCTGCTGGTACCTCGTGGCATCTGAAGCCATGGCACTACATGAAATCACCTAAGGCTGGCACCTTAGGGAGAAAGCTCCGGGGAAGGAACTGAGTACCAGTCATACAGGGGAGTTCAGATCATGGACAGAGGTGCAGGGAAGCAGGAAGAGAAAGTCCAGGTGTGATCAGTGCCCTAGAGACTGGAGCAGACGGGGAGAAGGAAAGGAAGACGTGATGAGGGGCTGGAGGTATGTGTGGTGGACTGATAATGAGGTGGGAAATGACTGTGGATTTCGCCACACGGAGAGGAGCTCCTGAGTCTGACGTGGGGTAGTATGTCGTTAACATCTGGAATATCCGCATGAAAGAACATCCGGAAGGATTTCAAGGGGGGTCCCAGTCCCATCTCTTCACGGGAGAGGCCGGGCCACCCTGAGATTCCACAGAGCGCTCGGCTCACGCTGTGGCGGGTGCAATGCCCCTCCTGGACCTGACAGGGAAGCTACTGCCCTCTCCTCTCTTCTCGTGGGCCTAAGGAAGCCGTGCTCACAAAGACTGGCCACCGTCCCTCCAGGTGCCAACCCGATGGGACACCACAGTGTCATCTGCTCTGTCCTCAAGTGAGGGAAACACCACATCATATTGGGGCCGTAGCTACTGGTGGTTGTAAATGCTGATCATTTACAGGAGTGTTCGATTGTTCCTCACGGAAGTTGGTGGAACCTCCAGATAGACAGGAAGCTACAGAATGTTAAGTACACCAACAGCAGACACTTTGCCCAGATCCTATTATGTTACTAACAAGTCTATAAACACCTGCGTCCTGATTCTCACCTGCATACAACCAAGTGGACAGGTAAGAGAGAAGCTATTGAGAGAGCCACATTCCTGGCTGTGAATGGCGGGAGTTCAGCCCTTCTGGTAAAATTCTTCCCAATCTCACAGATGGTGGGCTGGACCATTTCCTTCCTGAAGAACAAACCCTTCAAGGTCTTTCAAATTCAGGCAGTAAAATACGCGGCAGCTTCTCTTTTCTGCCTGATAAACTTGAATTTGTAAAACTGCTTGGACAAAAGCCAACCACCACACGTTCGGCCATAAGCCACTGAGTGGTCGATGGTTACCCAGAGCCGTGGGTGACCATCAGGAGGAACAAGAGTCAGGGCGAGGAAAATGGCTGAAGGAGCTGGTGACCCAGCTGTCTCCTCGGGACGGCGCCTTCTTCAAGGCAACGTCACCTCCAGGACCTATAGGGTGGGGGACCCAGCTTGCCCACCTGGCAGGAGACCGGGGACAGAAACTTGGATCTGGACCCAGGTCTGAAGCCTGGTGATGTGTTAGAACTTCTGCCACATCGGAAAGCGCATCTGGCAAGATGTCAGGGCCAGCGGCAGGTGCTTGGCAGTAGGCACATGAAACCTCCCTCTCCCTCATCGTTCTGAAGACCCCGGAACTGGCAGCCTGTGGTGAAGATTCAGCCGTGGGGTTTCCTGCACGGGGACCGGGTAACCTGGAGAGAAAGGCGGCTTTCTGGGGGTGTTCTCACCTGCACTGAACTATTCTAGAACAAGCAAATAGTTCCAATAACTTCATGATAACTCCAATAGAATTGGGAAAAAGCCACTAGACACCGTCATGTTGAAGGTGATCTAAAACTTCTGGGTCTTTAAAAGTTGGATTAGTAGTTCCAGCATGATTTCTTAGCAAGGAAACAACAAGGAAAATAAATAAAATGTGCAGAGAAGATTGGCAGCTGGGTCTAGCAGAAGATTCTGGCTTTGCTGCTAGAACATTTCGAATGCACAGCTTCATAGGGCGCCAGAGAGAGCAAGGGTACTTTTTCTGCCCAAGATGACAACACGGGAGGTCCTTGTCTCACTCTAGCCGAAAGAAGTCACTGCTAAAGAAGGAAGCTCTGTGTGT
>NW_007247439.1:660522-675873 GCF_000164805.1 Carlito syrichta
CGTGTATATGTGTGTGTGTAAAACGATCAAACAAGGATTTTTAATTTGGGTGAGTTGGGGCTCACAGACCTCTTTAGAATCGGATTAAAACTGAATATTCCTCCAGAAGCAAAGCACATACACAAAGGCAGTTTTGCATTTGACGTCAGTGTTTTCACCGCCAGGCCAAGGACTTCCAATTCCCCATAACACGCTTAGGGTGTCTAGTCCTGATGTTCTCAGTTTAGTGGAGGCACTAAACACTGGTCTCCCTGGACCGTAGCCCGTTCACCTGGGGGTCATGGACCCACTTCATGGGACTGACCAAGGGTGCCTCAGGGCAGGCCCAGTGTTAGCGCTGGCTTTGGGTCCAATCCTTTCGGTGTCTTATTCTGGATTCTGGGCATGGGCTTATCCCATAGAGGGAGCTGAGAAACGGAACAGGCTGAGAGAGGCATTCTCCATTGATGCCAGTCACATGGCTCTGGAATTCTCCCACGCCCTCTGACCAACACTGCCCTGATGACTCTGGTTCTAGGCCTCCTGGTTGCCCCGTGGTGGGCACTCTGCTTCTTTAGTCTGTCGACGTCTTCTCTAAGAGATGCCACACAAAACACGCAGTGAGGCCTCACCCCGTGTGAGTAGGGTCAGAGGGGCCCGTGGGTCCCAGGCCACCAGGCCAGTTTCGGGGCGGGTGACAGCACCAGACAAAACTCACACTGCCGGGTCTGCAGGTCTGCAGGTCTTCACTGTCACGAAGTGTCCTTTCACTGTCTTTTCAAGGGATTCATCACGCCAGCGACTCAGACTCCACTCCTTGCAGGGCTTCGCCGTCTGGTGTGGATGGGTGGGATGGTGCCCATCGATGCACATCTTTAAGGAATGGAAGAAGTATCTCAAGGATGACTGAGGATGGCCGTGGCAGATTTCATTTTCAACAAGGACCGAACCATCCAAGGCACACTAGAGCCCCAAAGAGAGAGGCCTCCA
The DNA here is from genome assembly GCF_000164805.1 of Carlito syrichta. Classification (NCBI taxonomy): domain Eukaryota; kingdom Metazoa; phylum Chordata; class Mammalia; order Primates; family Tarsiidae; genus Carlito; species Carlito syrichta. The sequence continues at coordinate 661,492 of NW_007247439.1, forward strand.
GGCTCCAGGGCCGCCTGCTTGGAGGGCTCTGCCCGGGTGAGGCATCCCCAAAGCTCTGAACAAACTTGCTTAAAGGACCCCTGGGCCAAGCTCTGAACTTGGCCGTCTCCCAGCCTTGCCTGTTTCAAGTGTCCTCTCCTCTCCTCCCAGCCTTCCTGGCTCCAGTGCCCTGCCTCTTGTATCTCACAGAATCCATCCTGGCAACGTGTGGCTTCTTCAACCTTCTCCCCATCTCCACCCTGTGCCTCCAGCTCCTGCCTCCTCTTGTCTCCAGTCTGACCTGCAAGGCTCAGCCCACCCACGACTGCTCCTGCGGGCTCAGCCCTATCTTTGAGGGTAAAGCTATGCTGCCTCATTTAAGCATTTATGCTCCCTGGTACCTTGCAGAGCGTCATGTAGGGTAAAGAACTTCCCCAGCCCACAGGTTTCCAAGGAGCTGAGAAAACCTTGGAGTCGCATGCTCCCTGGCCACCAGAGCTTCCTATCTGCTCAACTCCTTCCCCTGTCAGGTGGCCAAAGCCCAAGAGCAGAGCTGGGACCAAGCGCAAATCAGAAACGATATCAGAAATTAGAAGAATGCTCGACAACGCAAAAGACACGGGGACACGTTAGCTTCTGGTCACCCCAGCAGCCAATCCATCAAAGCAGATTGGACCCAAATCCAAAACTACAGTGAAATGAGTCAGACTCCAGGGATTGTAGAAAGAGACTTTTTGAAACATGGCAGCGTTCTGGCCCACGACTGTGACCGGGTCCTTTCATGTAACAGCTAAAATCAGAAGTGGCCAGATCAGCAGGGAGTGGTCAGGCAAGCAGGCAATTTAGACCAACGACGACGTGGCAGCATGCTCGCAGACGACTCTAAGAATACGAAGAGCACACACATCATGCGTTTTTTAAGGCGGTGCCTTTTGGGGAGACGTCCTTCCCAAACCCTTCTTGTGACTGGTAAGGGGCCAAGGGGGCCTGCTGCCGTGGAGAGATTCGCAGCTAGGAAACTGGATGTCTTCAAAAACCCAGGGCGAAGTCCAGGAGGGCACCCCCATGATGACGCACCCCTGAGGGTCTGGGATATCCCTCACGGCAGCTTCCAGGGAGCTCCAGCTTCCCCAGCTCTCACCCGGACATCCACAGCCAACAAGTCATCTGGAGGCTTCGTTTTCTGACATCAAGCAGAGACGGCAGGTGTCCCGGAGTCCCGGGGCAGGGGCTCCTTGCTTGGCTTGAGGCCTTGTTCTCCTCCCGGCTGCCCAGCTTTCATCTCCATCTTGTCCTGAACAGCTGTCTCTCCCCTCGGGAGAGTCTTTGACAGGAGCTCTTGCTGCCTCCTGGTTGCTGATGCTGTCATGACGCGGGTGAAATCAGGGCCACCTGGGCACGGGGAGCCAGGCCTGCCTCTACTGGGACTCCACGTGGCTTGCTCGGAGGTCAGCCAAGCCCGGCCTCCCAGCCTTCAGGTGGGGCCGGCCCGGCCTTTGGGCTTCTGGGTGGGTTCCCTTCCAACATCTCCAGAAGGAGATTTTCGTCTTACAATTCCCTGGCTTTCCTCCAGCTGCTGCCTCCTTATTTCGTCTCACGGTCACGAAGCTCTGGAAAAGCACATCTCGCCTTGTCTTTTCTATGGAAAGACTCAAAGCCAGGGGCCCACCGGGAAGGCCCCGGACCAGGCAGTTGTCCAGAGTTTCAAGGGACACTTAGACTGCCTGCTGTGGCCCTTTCAGGGCAGCCCAGCAGCGGTCTGCAGACAAGAAAGCTGAATTCCCTTGTGCCCTGCTGGGATTGCTTATGAGACTCCCAACAGAAACTCTCCCCACATCAACATTTTAGAGCTCAAGGGGATAAAACCTGCTTGCATTTTGTTCCCATAATCTGATCTCTTTGTGTGTGTGTGTGTGTGTGTGTGTGTGTGTGTGTGTGTTTTCTTCCCAATAGCTAATAGAGTTGCCAAGGACCAAACTTTGTTAAATCCTAAGTGATTAAACCCCCTGCAGGGTCAGGTATGGGAGTGACTTGTAATCCCTGATCTGCACGTGGCTGATGGAGTGATAAACCATGACTGACCCTCAGCAGTGATGGGTTCCAGACTCGGTGAATAGAAGTTCGTGGTAGAAATCTTCTCAAATGAAAGATGGATTCCAACTCCTTGTGTTCTGTGGATCCCAAGGTGACGCGCTTGGACCAGATAACTCTACTGCTTTTCTTTTTCTTAAGACACCGCCAGTAATTATTTGGGAACTTAAATCAACCATGACCAATTAGCTCTAAGCTTAACAGGCCCTCATTAGAGGACTCAGCCACCTGCCATAGACAGAACTCCACGATGGCAGAAGGCAACACAGCCGAGTTTTGGCAGTGGTAGGGAATGCACTGGAAATGTCCCAAGAACGGGGCAACCCATGAATCCAACGATATGCTTCCAATAAAGGGGAAAGTCTGCCTCAGTGGCTCCACCCCCTCATCTCCTCTGCTCCCCTGCCCCGACCAGCCTGGGCTGGGCCGCAGCCCCCATGCCAGTTCCACTGGTACATCCGTTCTGACTGCGGACAAGCACCACCAAATTTCTGGACAAGACCTGCTTCTGCTTACGGCCTGTTCTCCTTCCTAGCCTCCTCTCATTTCCACCCCACCCCTTCCCAGTCCAGCTGCCAGAGGCCCAGGTATCCAGATTTTGCTTACCCCAAACCCCCGTCCTACCCAAGGGTTTCCCCTCCTTCCCTCAAAGATAATCCCAAGATACCCCTAGCAATACATCTTGGGCAGAAAATAATACCTGCAATAATCTGGATCACCTACCTGTGAAAGAGGAGAAGGTGAGTCTCCCCTGCATGCAAACCTGAGCTGCAGCCGGGCTCGGTGGCTCAGCCTGTAATCCCGCGCCTTGGGAGGCTGAGGTGAGTGGATTGCCTGAGCCTGTGGGTTCGAGACCCGCCTGGGCAACTTGGCGAGACCTCATCTCTACAATAAATCAAAAAATCAGCCGGGCGTGGTAGCACGCGCCTGTACTTCCAGCTCCTTGGAAGGCTGAGGCGGAAGGATCGCCGGAGTCCAGCAGGTCGAGGCTGCGGTGGCCGGGAGCGGCCACTGCACTCCAGTCTGGGCGACGGAGTGAGATTCCAACTCAAAAAAAAAACCCTGAGCTGCCCGGAGTGGATGGACGGCAAGTGCTTTCCTGAGCCTTCCAGTCCCTTTTGCCTGCTTCCCTTACCATGGTCATCTCCACGTGTCTGCAGGGTGCAGTGGGAGCTTGTAAGTATGAATAGCCCACACTTGCCGACGCTACCCACAAATGCTCTGAAATGTAGGCTCCTCTTTGTCAGTCCCAAAATACTCCAGAAAAGCCCTCTGGGAAGCTTTCCGATGAGCTGGGACCATTTTCCAACATATACGTTGCTCATGGTGTGTACCTAGCCGCGGCCCATGTTTCTGATTGAAAGTGCATGTGGTGGGAAGGCGGCCACTCACAGAGTTTCTCTGCTCCTTCCAGTCCACGAAGATGCCCTGCATCCAATCGTGCGTTTTTAGGACAGGGACTGTGTCAGTCTGGACACCGGCTCATGCGGGTGAACCACAGGCCTTCACCGGGGCACAAGGTCTCCTGGCTACTCCTGACGTGATCCGGGCGAGTTCCTGCAGCCTGGTCACTGCAGATCCGAATGAGATTCAGCCACCCAGCAGGCCCTTGGAGTTGTTGAAATCCGAGTTGTAAATATACTCAGGAGGAAGAAGTCCTGCATTGCTTTTCTTCCATTTCCTTGGTGTTAACTTTCACCAGCCACGCTGATGGTATAGTTGGTGAGTGGGCTCCATTCCTACCGACATAATGCCTGGGCTTGGTGGGGTGCCCCCGGGGTGTGGGGTGAGCCAGTCCCCCCAAATGCAGGCAGTAAAAGGGGCATTCTCCAGAGAGGATTTAGAAGCAATGCCAGTGATTAGGAACCTTCATTCTCTGGCCATAGCTTAGAACCTACCAGATATTTGTCAAATCAGTGGACCGTCTCCTGGGATCCTGGAAAAGAGCCACAGCTAAATCCCCCCACCCTGTGGTGCTCTGGGAAGCACTCACTGCAGAAAAATTAACTTGCCCCCTATGATTTAGGTGAGACTCACAGAAGTCCCCTGTCTACCTAGGACTTCCGCACCAGACCCTCCAACTTGCCATTCCTTGCTATACACGTGGTTAGCTGAGCTACTCGTCTCCCTGGATCAGTCTGGATAAAATGCCACCCATTTTTCTTGACCCAACTTTAGTCAGGTATGGGGACCCACCTGAAACCCCAGATTGGCATGAAGATTATTTTAAGCTGAAGACATCTGAGAGTCAACAGATACAGGAAGAAGCTTCCTTGGAGCTTCCCTTATCTGATTAAAAGCAGCAACTTCTGGGAAATGAAGCAGCCATAAATTTCCTCTTCAGGGTAAGTCTGCTCCCAGGGGAGAGACCAGAATAAATCTACCGTAAATCCCATCTTCAGGAAAGTTTCATGTTTGTGGAGAAGACAGAAAGACCACTCGCACCTGCAGGAATAAACATTATTACAAACTTTTAACTCTCATTTGTTCTCCTAAAAACCTATTTTTCGTAACTGAAGAAAGTCGTTTGCTTTTCCCATAAAAGTTTCTTCTCTCCCTCCCTTTCCCTTACTAAGTTAGGTATGAGCCCCTTCTAACCACCCCTCTGAGTTACTCAACACTGAGCACTCCTGTATGTAAGCACTGCAAGAATAAATAAATGTTTTCCCCTGTTAATCTGTTTTCCGCCAGTTTAATTTGCAGACCCCAGGCACAAAACTTAAAAGGGTGGAAGAGTAAAGTCTTCTCCTCCCCTACCCAGGCTTCTCTGCTTTCCTCAGCTCTGATCTTTGACCAACTCTCAAACATGGGAGTGTGGAACAACTTCTCATGAACTGCTACTCCCAAGAATATTCTCTGATTGTTCCATCACATCACCCATTTCCCCCTAGCCTTGTTTACTCCTCCCATGAAAAAAAATTCCTGCCAGGCTCGGTGGCTCCGGCCTGTCATCCCAGCACTTTCGGAGGTCAAGGCCAATGGCCTGAGCTGTGGGGTCGAGACCCTCCCGGGCAACTTGGCGAGACCTCATCTCTACAATTAAAAAAATAAATTAGTTGGGTGTGGTAGCGGCGCCTGTAGTTCCGGCTGCTTGGAAGACTGAGGTGGAAGGATCGCCGGAGCCCAGCTGGTCGACGCAGGGGTGGCCCTGAGTGTGCCACTGCACTCCAGCCTGGGTGACAGAGTGTGATTCCAACTCAAAAAAAAAATTCCTTTCTACCTAACCTTTGAAAATCTTCCAGATGTCACAGTCTGCGTTTCTCCATCGCCATAACCCTCCTCTTCTCACTGCAATAATTCTTTTGAATCAAGTATCTTCTTACCTAAGTCTGGGCTTGTTTTTCTTTGACAGTGACCAGATGCACAATGCCACGGTCTGGTTTGACAGCTACACCCATTATCTCATCGACCTGGCCATGTCGTGTTTTCACCGGCTCCACACGGCTTGGACTCAATTGCAGGAGGTTAATTAAATTGTTCTTTTTTTTATTTTAAAGATGTGGGGTGTAATATTCAAGGTTGGGCCCATAAGTGGTCATCGCACAGGTAATTACATTGTTCCTAAGAGAATGGGAAAGAGCCAGGCTCAGTGGCTCAGCCTGTAATCCGCCTTTGGGAGGCTGAGGTGAGCGGATTGCCTGAGCCCGCAGGTTCGAGACCTGCCTGGGCAACCTGCCGAGACCTCATCTCTACAATAAATCAAAAATGAGCCGGGCGTGGTAGCGCGCGCCTGTAGTTCCAGCTACTCAGAAGGCTGAGGCGGAAGGATCGCTGGAGCCCAGCAGGTCGACAGAGTGAGACTCCAACTCAAAAAAAAAAAAAAAGGGAGAATGGGAAAGGCTTAAAATATCCCTGAGTTTAGTACAACATGGCTAGCATAACATGCATGCTCTGCCGTAACACATTGCAGAAAACTTCCAACCTACAAACTTCCGCCTTCACCCTCCATTAATGTGACAGCCACGACGATCTCGAACAAAGTCTGACTCCTCTGAACTCCAGCTCTTGAGGCAGCGGAAAAGCCCTACAGACCCGCTTTTGCTTCCACGGATACACACTCCTCGTCATCTTGTTCCCGGTTTCTCCAGGGAAGAGAAACTTTGATTTATCTGTTTCTTTTCGGTTCTCTCACACTTCTCGCTTGATATTGGGAAACTCTCTCAGGGTTTGCACAGAAGACTATTTGAACACAAAGAGAGCGGGGTTTTGTGAACATCTTTTCCCAATTTACATTTTCAAGCTGAAAAGGCCTCTGCGAGCCCAGACCCATGTGAATAGTGGAGAACTGAGCAAGACACGAGCCTGACAGCCAGGGAGGATGCCTCTCCATCCGGCCTCCGTGCTGCAGCCTGGAACCTGGGCAGCCTCCCCGGTGAAGCCCGTGGCACTCCTGAGTTTATCCAGCTGTCCACACAGCTCAGAGCCCGGGGAGGGCATTTCAGATTTTTCTAGGAGGTTAAAAATCCCCAGAGCTATAAACGGGAGAAACTGGCAGGCTGTGAACCTCTCAGGCACAGCGCAGTCATTTACTCACCTGGGCCAGAGCGGAGGGCACCGCAGCCCTAGACCACTTGTCTCAAGAAAGACGGCCACCGCCGCGACTTAGAGCCCCCGGCGGGCCTGCAGCCAGGCCCTGTGTCCCTGGCCCGGCCTGCACCTTCTCAGCAGCCTCTGTGCCCTCTGGCACCCTTGAAGTATCGACAGCGTAACTTTGAAGACAGACCCGATGAAGCAAAGTGATGGAATCTGGCCTCTGCCAGACAGTTGTCCAGGCCTTGATTTGCTTGGGGGAGACAATTTTTTCCCTCCCCGTTTAAACGTTAAATAGGAAATAAAAAACATCAGAAGCATTTGAAGTTTCAAAATAAAAACTTTTCAACATATGGGTCTGTTCAATCTCATATTTGAAAAACCGTGTTTGTATATGTATTATACACACACACACATACACATATTCGCATAATTTCTTCCACCTCAGGAGCAAATCAGTTTTTTAATCACCTACTTTGATCCTATATGATGATTCTCTGGAGCTCTTTTAAATATTTGCTAATAAAGCCAACAGCACAGATAAACTATCTCAGAGGCATTTTTCACTAGTCAGCTTCAAAGGCAGGGTTAAGGTCCAAACGATCCCTTCTAGCCAAGCAATTCTCTGAAAAGTTCTGCATAGACCATGGATTTATCGTTTTTAAAAAATATTTAATAGCCTTTCAGTTTGACTCTTAGAAGTCTGCATGCTGCCTGCAGGGTCCAGGTGTTTATTGCTTTTTAAAACACATTGTTTTTCATTAGAGCCACAGAAACTTTGGCCATGCCCCCTGCTTCAAGACGTCAGAGAGGAAGCAGTATTCCCCCACCCTGCTGCCAGAGCTGGGCAGGGCTGCCTGGGCTGGTCTCTCATTTGGCCTTTGCTCCTCCTGTCTGCTGGGGCCCGTGGGAAGTTAAGGCCGGCAGCCAGGGTGACTGGAGGCAGATCTGAAGACAAGGTTCACCTGTGCTTCAGCCCCTACCTGTCCCGAGGTCCCTACCTGTTCTGAGGTCCTACTTGTCCCAAGGTTCTCACCTATCCTGAGGTCCCCACCTGTTTTGAGGTCCCCACCTGTCCCGAGGTCCTCACCTTCCCCGAGGTTCCTACCTGTCCTGAAGTCCTCACCTGTCCTGAGACCCCCACCTGTCCTGCGGTCCGTCTCTGAGCCGTGGCGCCCCCTGGGCTGCAGGCACGTCCTGGTCCGGTGCGACTGACCCTTCTGCTAGCCGCTTCTCCGTCTCCGCCCAAACCGTGTCTCAGTGTCTTTCAAGTGCACCCACACAGAAGTCCTGGTGTCTTTCTGCTGTGACTCCCCGCCTGTCGCACCGCACGGCAGAGCCCTGGGCTTTTCTGGACATCCAGTGGGACAGCAGATGCTACACTTGCCTCTGGTCGCTGCACAAGGCGTGGCTTTCCGAGGCTGTCCCTGCCCTGGCGCCCATTTGGCCGTCCACCTGCTACCCCCTCACCCCTGGAATCGGAGTCTTGGCTTTCCTGCCACACCCTCTCGGCTCCCCTTGGGGACGCCACTCTTCTAGCTCCTGTTTTGGGGACCTGGGGCACTTTCTGGAATGGGCAGGCGCGAGGGTGTCTGGCATGGCTGCGGTTGCTCCTTCATACCTGCTGACTCCACGCAGCCCTCTGCTGGCTGTCTCCGCCTCTCGGTGTCTCCCTCCAGAGCCAAGGATCCCCGCCTGGCTTAGCCTAGTCACCTTGGGGCCGTGGCTTTCCTCCGGTGTCAGTCATCTCTCTCCTTTTTCTTTTTTCTTTTTGAGTTGGAGTCTCACTCCGTCGCCCAGACTGGAGTGCAGCAGCCTCGACCCGCTGGGCTCCGGCGATCCTTCCGCCTCAGCCTTCCAAGTAGCTGGAACTACAGGCGTGCACTACCACGCCCAGCTGATGTTTTGATTTATTGTAGAGATGAGGTCTCGCTGCCCAGGCGGGTCTCGAACCCGCGGGCTCAGGCCATCCACTCACCTCAGCCTCCCAAAGGCGCGGGATGACGGGCTGAGCTACCGAGCCCGCCCTCTCCTTTTTCTTACCCAGTAAAAATAGGAAGCCCTGGCCAGGGAACAGGGTTTTGTCTTCAGCCTGCTTCCTGGTCCCCAGTGCATCTGCCATTGTTTAGGCTTCCGATTAGTGAATAAAGGCTTTCAGGATCAGGCATTTGAATGCTAAATGTGGCCCCAGGGAGCCTTGGCTTCAGACTCGATGCACAGGCCCCTCCCTCTTCCTTTTCCTTTTTTTTTCCCCGGGTTTCTTAGGCCCCGACAGATCCACCCAAAGCACTGAAGATTAGCTTCCTCTCTGTTTCCAGCATCATTATGCTTAGGTGACTAGCGAGTGCGGGTGGAACTCCATTTATCAAGATTGATGGGACATCAGCCTCGCATCCCAAACCCTCATTACACAAAAGCCTACAGCATCAGGGAAGGAGTAAACGATAGTGTTTGCGCTTTCATTTGCTTACATAAAGCAAATGTTCAGGTGCATTATATTTGCCAAACAACAAATCATGGTGCCTCAGCACACAAGGCAGAGGCTCTACCGGTTTCCACGTAGCAGCGGCGGCTGGGAGGTCGGGCACAGATCGGACGGAGCCCTGCAGCGTGGCTCTGGCACCGACTGATGGAGTGCTCCTGGGCTAGTGGCACCGGCATGACCCCATGGGTTCATGAGGTGGTGTGCCGAGGTCGCCATCTGAAGCCCATGTGTCCTGGGGGCTGCCAACGTGAGTTATCGCAGAGACCCCGCAGGGCCAGCCTACTATGCTAGCCGTTCCCCCGTGTTATCTCCGCAGCAGAAACTTCCAGAAATCAGGCAGAGGAAAAAGGAAATTTCGTGCAGGCGGCGAAGTAAAAAGAAGGTAAAGAGTCCTTAGAAAGTAAAGGTTGGAGCCGCGCTCGGTGGCTCAGGCTGTCATCCCGTGCCTTTGGGAGGCTGAGTTGAGTGGATGGCCTGAGCCCACGGGTTCGAGACCCGCCTGGGCAGTGAAACCTCATCTCTACAATAAATCAAAAAATCAGCCGGGCGTGGTAGCGCGCGCCTGTAATTCCGGCTACTCGGAAGGCTGAGGCGGAAGGATCGCCGGAGCCCAGCAGGTCGAGGCTGCGGTGGCCGGGAGTGGCCGCTGCACTCCAGTCTGGGCGACAGAGTGAGACTCCAACTCAAAAAAAAAAAAAAAGTAAAGATTGGTATTAGGGAAGGGCGGAGAAGGAATTGGCAGCCAGTGGCAAGACCTGGCCCGTGGGTGTCAGTGTAGACCCCGTGAGAAGTGGGGAACCTGGATTTTGGGTTTATAGCCCGAAGTATATAGTACATGTACTTGAGGTCACACTGAAATAAAGAAATAAAGAATGCATACATTAATAGGGAAGAAGAAACTCATGTTCCTTACAGAAGAACTCCAAACCGTTTAATGTAGACACATAGCTTCCCCTTCAGGAAGCGGAGCTTGGTTCTCTTCCCTCTTGAGTGTGGATTGGACTTGCTTCCCAAAGAATTGAGAAAAAAGGGAAAATAATGACTTCATGGTGGAGAAACCTGACAGACACCATCCTACCCGAGTGACAGAGGATGAGTCCCCTGCAGTAAGTCGTGTGAATTCCAGGCACTCCCGATGTGACGTGAGATGGGACCCTCCCCTCTGTGGTCCTCTTCCCAAAACCAAATCTCTCCCGTTCAATTATTAGAAAAAAAAAATCAGCCAAACCAAGTGAGAGGACATTCTGCACATACCAGAGTAGTACTCTTCAAGACTGTCAAAGTTATAAAACAAAAGCAATGACTGAGAATCTGAAACAGACTGGAGACTGAGAGGATGTGATGACTCAGAGCTCTGTGGAATCCGGAACTGTATCTGGGAGGAGGAAAAATGACATTCGTGGAAGACTGGGAAGTCCTAATAAGGCTTTCGTTTAGTTCATTGTGTTGTACTAATATTAATTTCTTCGTTTTGATAAATTAATCTCTAAATGTAAGATGTCATAATTCATTTTTTGTGTGAACTTGACTGGGCCACAGGAAGCCCGTACATTTGCTCAAGCACAATCCTGGGTATAGCGGTGAGGATGCTTTTGAATGACAGCATTTGGATAGGCAGACTGAGTAAAGATGATGGGCTTTTCCAACGTGAATGCCCCTCATCCAATCAGCGGGAGGCCTGAGTAGAAACATCAGGTGGACCCTCCTGTAAATTAAGGGGAACTCTTTTGCCTGACTGCCTTTAACCTGAGACCGATGTTTTTCCTGCTTTGCACTTGAACTGAAACATCAGCTCTTCTGGGTCTCAAGCCTGCCAGCCTTTGGCTCTGCGTGGTCTCCAGCTCACCAACGAGCCCTGCAAGTCTTGGAACTTGTCAGCTTCCATAATTTTGTAAGTCAAACTTTTTTCATCTTCTCTCCACCTCTCTCTGTCTGTCTCTCTCTCTCTCCCCATATGTATACACACACACACACACACACAGGATGCCAAAAATGTATACACATTTTTATAACATATTTTTTATTTTAAAATTGTGGGGTACAGTTAAGGGTTAGGTATAAAAATATGCATTGTGCAGGTACCCTTGTTGATGAGGTGTGCCCCTCCTATGTATACACATTTTAAGAAAGAAAACCACTGTATTAATAAAATCGCAATACTCAATATATGCCCATAACAAAAGATGAATACAAGTCATGTTTGATTTCTGCAGTTACAAGAAGTGTTCAAAGTGGTTACCATCAGCCTCCAGATGCTCTGATTATGGCAAACTACTGCAGGATTTGTTGCTGTGCGAGATCTCCCAGATCTTCCCTTGTACACATCACACACAGGACTACGCAGCTCAAACTTATCACAAATGAATCATTATGACATCTTACATTTAGAAATTAATTTATCAAAACTAAGAAATTAAAATTAGTACAACACAATTAACTAAACGAAAGCCTTATTAGGACTTCCGAGTCTTCCACTTCCGATTGTTAGGCATGTTGGTGGTTCGGCTGCATACTCACATCTCCATCATTGTACTTTCACAATGCTCTTGAGTTTCAAACGCCACTTCGAGATGGTCTTGCGCTCCTCGAATGACAGCTGTGCTTCTGCCATTTTTTTGTACTGCCCTGCCTATTGCAGGATGACACTAACATTCATTTGATTGACGCCATCTCTTGAGCGAACGTCATACTTGACATTGCTTCTGTAACTCAATTCAACTTCGAAAAGCAATATATAACTAACATCTCTTAAAATGTGTATACATTTTTGTCACCCTCGGTATATATATGTATATATATATATATGTATGGCATATGTGCATAAAAATGTATGTACACACATACACACACACTTCCGATTTGTTCTGTTTCTCTGGAGAACTCTAATACTGACGTCAACATTAAGGGAGAATGAGTGGGGAGTGTACAGGAAGTCTCTTGGCTATTTGGAAACTCTAAAAATATGCCACAATAAAAGCTTTTCTTTTATGAAACTTGATTAAGTGATTAAACGGATACACAAATGGGGGGAACACATGAATTAAAAGAATTCACCAAAGGGAGGATAGACTTACTGAGTTCTGACATGAATGTGGAATTTGAAAAGTGTAAATTGTTAATACTCATTAATCAGTACCTGCAATTATAATCTCCAATATCTATTGATCATCATGGAATTCTTTCTCTAAATACCAGCAATGACAGCCTTCCTGATTGAACTTAGAAACTATTTACGTATTGTTTGACACAAAGGACAAGGCAGGCTACATAATTAGACTAGTGCTCAGATGACAAGTGACATACTGACTGACCTTAAAGAATTTCTTCTAACCTACTCGTCAATAAACAGGCAGTCTATTGTACTCAAAGCTTAGCTAGGAATGCGTTTTTCTATGTTTCAAATGGAAGTGAGCTTACAGTCATCATAGATCTCATTATTTCTCTCACCAAGTAAAGCTAAATGCCCTGGACACGATACATAAAACAACCACCAGCAGAATCTGAAATGGAGAGAGAAGAAAGCAGACCAGAGAGGAGTCCTTGAGTTCCTCTGATTTTCTTCTGGCCTCATAGATCCCAGAATAGACATCAGAGAAGTAAGAAACCTGGAAATGTCAATGCACGTAGGCAAAAATCAATTTTAAAAAGATCAACAAAGGCCAACTCTCTCCAGTTGTAGGAGCAGGAAAGGGGCAGTCTACTAAGACAAAACAACAACAAACTCTGAGACAATAAATGCACCGCTCCAGTCAAACTCACAGAAAAACAGCAGCCTCACACCTACCCACATCAGCAAAGGCAAAGTGGCGAGCCTAGATTTCCACCCTCACTGGATTTTAACACGGTGGCCCAATAACTCTAGGAGGATGGTATCCGAGAAGGCCAAAGAGGGGACTGAGCTTCTTACTTCTGCATGGCAGTGGCCAGAACCACTCTCCTGCAGGGACAATGTAGATCACAGTGTCGAAGTAGAAAGTCTCGCTGAAGAAGCAGAAGGCCAGGAAGAACCACACGAAAAATCTAGAACTAAAAGATGACATGATGAAATATTCACACATTTTAAAGGATGGTCTCAACAACAGAATGGAGGAGAAAGAATTATTGAACTTGAAGATAGAGCAATAAAACTGAAATATAGGGAAAACAGACTTAAAAAAAACAGTGTTTCAAACCTGTGGGGCTATAATAACAGACTTAACAGTTTTGTCATCAAAGTTCCAGAGGACAGGAGAAAGTGTGAGGCTGAACAATCATTTAAAGAAGTAATGGTTACAAATTCTCCAAATTTGACAAGAGATATTAACCTAAAGATTCAAGAAAATGAATAGACCTAAAATATGATAAACTCAAAGGAATATGCACCAAGACACATTAAGTCAAAATTTAGAAAACAAAAGATAAAGAAAAAAATATTAAAAACATCAAGAGAGAAACATGCATTTTCATTCTTTTTTTAAAAATAAAGATGTGGGGTCCAATTCAGGGTTAGGTATACAAATGTTGATTATGCAGGCACCCTTGTTGATGAGGTATGCTCCTCCCTCCCCTAGCAGTTCCCTCAACTGCCAATCTCACTCCTCCTCTCCTGGCAGTTACCCACTACTGCCAATCCCTAGTTTTGATAATTGTTCAAGGTCCGCTTATGAGTGAGAGCATAGGGTACTCTGTGATAGATCACTGAGTTTCTGTGATGGATCATTGAGTATGATAGACTCTAAATCCATCCAACTTGCTGCAAAGTCCATATGTTTGTCCTTCTTTATGGCTGCATAATATTCCATTGTGTATAGGTACCACATTTTTAAAATCAGTCCAGCTTCGATGGGCAATGTGGTTGGTTCCATGTTTTTGCTATTGTGAATAGAGCTGCAACAAACACTCAGTGCAGGTATCTTTTTTGTAGAATGATTTGAGTTCCTCCGGGAATTGCTGGGTCATATGGAAGTTCAATATCTAGTTCTTTCAGAAATCGCTACACTGTCTTCCAAAGAGATTGTACTCCCACCAGCAGTGTAGAACCGTTCCTTTTTCTCCACATCCTTGCCAGTATCTGCTGTTGTTTATTTTGCTAATGATGAATGTTCTTACTGAGGTTAGGTGGTATCTTAATGTGGTTTTGATTTGCATTTCTCTGAGGATGAGTGAGGCTGAGCACTTTTTCATGTGTCTATTGGCTGCTCATATAGTTTCTTTTGAGAAGTGTCTGTTCATGTCTTTTGCCCATTTTTTAATACACTCCCATGCTTTAAACTTTATTATAAAGCTACAATAGTCAAAATGGTCTGGTGTTGGTACCA
>NW_007247439.1:676418-689853 GCF_000164805.1 Carlito syrichta
CAACAGATATGTGAAAAAATGCTCAGCCTCACTAGTCATCAAAGAAATGCAAATTAAAACCACACTGAGACACCACCTAACTCCAGTCAGGATGGCCGTCATCAACAACATCAATACCAAAAGGTAACAGAGGCTGGAGAAGATGGGGGTGGTAACAATTCTACACTGTTGGTGGGAGTGTAAACTAACACAAGCTCTGTGGAAAACAGTGTGGCAATTCCTAAAAGATCTAAAAATCAACCTTCCATACAACCCCCCAATCCCCCTCCTGGGAATATATACCCACTGGAACTCAGATCACTCTATGAAAAAGATACCTGGGCACGTATGTTTATCGCAACATTGTTCACAATAACTGCAAAAACTTCGAACCAACCATGCTGCTCATCAAAAGAGCACTGGCTAAAAAAATGTGGTACATATGCATGATAGAAGTAGCACGCACCTGTAGTTCCAGCTACTCGGAAGGCTGAGGTGGAAGGATCTCCGGAGCCCAGCAGGTCGAGGCTGCGGTGGCCGCGAGCGGCCACTGCACTCTGGTCTGGGCGACAGAGTGAGACTCCAACTCAAAAAAAAAAAAAAGAAAGAAATTGCACAGCCACAAAGAAGGACAAAATTATGAACTTCACAGCAACCTGGATGGACTTAGAATCTATAGTACTGAGTGACCTATGACAGAAATAAAGAACTGAGTATCACACGTTCTCACTTATAAGCGGACCTGGAACAATGATCATAATACTATAAGAAAAGAATTGGCAGTAGTGGGAAACTGTCAGGAGAGGGCGGGGACAGGATTGGCAGCAGTGGGAATCTGCCAGGGGAGGGAGGGACACACCTCATCAACAAGGGTACCTGCATAATCAACGTTTGTATTCCTAACCCTGAATTGTATCCCACAACTTTAAAGTAAATAAAAAAAAAAAAAACTAAACTAAAAAAAATAGTCTGGGAGTGTGATACCACTTTTTACATTTTTGCTGAGGATTGTTTTGGATATTTGCGGCCATTTATGCTTCCGTATGAATTCCTGTCTTGTCATTTCCAGGTCTGAGAAGAATGCTGCTGGAAATTTAATGGATATTGCATTAAATCTGTAGATTGCCTTGGGTAGGATGGACGTCTCAACAGTGTTGATGCTTTCAATCCATGAGGATGGAATACTTTTCCAATTGCTTGTGTCATCTTTGATTTCTTTGAGCAGTGTACTGTAGTTTTCATTGTGAAGGTCTTTCACTTCTCTGGTTAGGAAGATGCCAAGGTATTTCTTTTTTTTTCTTTTTTTGTGGCTATTGTGAATGGGATTGTGCTTTTTGAGGGGGTTTCTGTTTGTTTATTGTTGGTTTATAGGAATGCAACTGTCTTTTGCATATTGCTTTTATAGCCTGACACTTTACCAAAGTCCTTTATCAGTAGGCAAGGAGGTTTTTGACAGATTTCCTGGGTTTCGAAATATAGAATCATGTCATCTACAAAGAGGGATAGCTTGACCTCCTCTTTTCCTGTTTGGATGCCCCTGATTTCCTTCTCTTGTCTGATTGCTCTAGCTAGGACTTCCAATACTATGTTGAAAAGGAGGGGTGAGAGTGGGCATCCTTTTCTTTCTGTTTTCAGGAAAAAAATGGTTCCAATTTCTGCCTGTTTAGCTTTAGGTTGACTGTGGGTTTCTTGTAGATGGCTCTTACTATTTTGAGGTAAGGTCCACCTATGTCTAGATGTTTGAGGGTTTTTATCAAGGAGTACCGGATTTTATCAAAAGTTTTTTCTATGTCTAATGATATAATCACGTGGCTTTTGTTTTTTTAACCTGTGATATATTTAATTATGTCTATTGTCTTGTTGATGTTGAACCAGCCCTGTATGCTGTGGATGAAGCCTTCATCGTCATGGTGGATGATTTTTGAGATGTGTTGTTGGATCCAGTTTGCTAGAATCTTGTTGAGAATTTTTGTATCTATGTTCATCAAGAACATTGGCCTGGAGATCTCTTTCTTTGTTGGGTCTTTACTTGGTTTGGGTATCAATGTGTTGTTTAGTTTCATAAAATGATTTAGGGAGAGTTCCATCTTTCTCAATTGCCTGGAAACTTTGAATAGGATTGGTATCAACTCCTCCTTGTATGTTTTGTAGAATTCTGCTGGAAATCCATCCAGTACCAGGGTTTTTTTTTTTTTTGTGTAGTTTTCTTATGACATAGTTAATTTCCTGGTTGTTACTGGTCTATTTAGGGTCTCAATTTCTTCTTGTTTCCACCTGGGGAGGTTGTGTGATGTCAGAAAGTCCTCTGTTTCTTTTAGGTTGTCAAGTTTGTTTCCATACAACTGTACCTAGTAATCTCTGATAATCTTTTGTATTTGTTCGGGATTAATTGTTACTTGATCTTTTGCATTTCTGATTGTGTTGATTTAGGCTTTTTCTCTTTTTCTTGGCCTTCTAGCTAGGGGCCCATCAATCTTGCTTATCCTTTCAAAGAACCACATTTTCATTTCGTTGATTTTTTTTTTTTTTGGTATTTTATTTTTGTCTTCTATTTCCCAAACTTGGGCTTTTATTTTGGTGATTTGGATTCTTCTGCTGAAGTTAGGGTTTTGGTGGTCTTACTTTTCCAGCTTCCTTAAGTGATTTGTTAGGTTGTTAACTTGTGATCTTTCCATTTTCTCCCTGTGTGTCTGTAGAGACACGAATTCTCCTTTTAGTACTGTTTTCATGGCATCCCCCAAAATTTTGGTAAGATGTTTCTTTGTTTTCCTTTTTTTCTAGGAATCTTTTAATTTCCATATTGACCCAGGAGTTGTTCAGTATCATGATTTTAGTGTCCATGTCTTTGTGGATTTTGGGAGAACTTTGTTGGTGTTGATATTTATTTTTATTCCACTGTGGTCTGAGAAGGTGCATGGCAGTATTTCAGTCTTATAAAATTTGTTTATGCTTGATTTATGCCTGAGGATGTGGCCAATCTTAGAGAACATTCCATGTGTTGATGAGTAGAATGTATTCCATGGTTGTTAGGTGGAGTGTTCTGTAGGTATCAGTTAAGTCCATTTGGTCAAGCGTCATGTTGAGGTTCCAGATCTCCTTGTTGATTTTGTTGTCTTGATGATCTAAGGTTGGTAGTGGGGTATTTAAGCCAGCAGAGACAGCAGAATATGAATATGTGTGTGTATGTGTATATAAACACATGTAGCAGTACAAACAGCAATCACTAAAAGTCCTACACAAAGAGATACAGTCGAAAACATGAATAAATAAAAATGAGATACAAAATGTTCCAAACACAGAAACATTACAACAGAGAAATAAAAAACAGAACGAACAAACAGAAAACACATTTATAACTACATTACGTGTAAATGGTCTAAATATACTAAAGACAGAGAACAGCAGAGTTAATTTAAAAAGAATAA
Source organism: Carlito syrichta (assembly GCF_000164805.1). Lineage (NCBI taxonomy): Eukaryota > Metazoa > Chordata > Mammalia > Primates > Tarsiidae > Carlito > Carlito syrichta. The sequence goes on from NW_007247439.1 coordinate 679,823, forward strand.
GAAAACATGACAGATGTATAAACTGCTTACAAGAAACTCACTTGCTTTAAAATTACACACATAGATTGAAAGTAAGAGGATGGAAAACTATATACCATGAAATCCTTATTCAGATAAAGTAGACTTAATAGTAAAGAAACTTACCAGAGATAGAAAAGGACAACATACAATAAAACAAGGGTTAATCCAGCAAGAATATATAGCTAAATGTGTATGTACCAATAAACAGAAATTCAAAATATCTGAAGCAAAACTGATAGAACTGAAAGAGAAGTAGATAAAGCCACACTTACAGGTGGAGATGGCCTCTCCATGCTTTTAACAACTGATAGACCAAAAATCAGAAAGGATATGGAACTCAAAACACTGTGAACTGACAGGATCTAATGAACATTTATAAAACATTCTGTCCAATAACAGTATGACAGACAATTTGTATAAGGATTCAGGGAAATAATACTGAGATAGACTATATCCTGGTCTGTAACTGGCCTCAAAAATTTTGAAAGAATTGAAATCATACAGATTGTCTTCTCCAACCACAATGGAATTAAACTATACATCAAAAATATAAAGACAACTCCAAACAGAAACTAAATGGCATACTTTTATATCATTCATAGGTCAAAAGGTGTTTTAGGGAAATAAAAAAAGTACATTAAACTAAAAAAAAAACCTCACACGTCAGAATTTGTAGGTGGCAAGTAAAATAGCACGGAAGAGAAATATACAGAATAAAATGCTCACATTAAACAAAAGGTAGACCCTGGACTCAATCATCTAAGTTCTCCTCTCATAAAAATAGAAATAGAAGAGCAAAACAAGCACAAAGCAAGCAGAAGGAAGGAAATGATAGGGAAAAAAGCAGAACTCACGGAAATCGAAAACTATCACATACACAGTACAGAACACTGTGTATTTCGATGGGCGAAATTTGGTTATCTGGGAAAGGTCAGTAAAATGAGCAAACGTCTAACAAAACTAAGGGGAAAATGCAGCTTAAAAAAAGAAGACATCAGAAATGAAATAGGAAAGGCCATTGTATTCCTGCAGACAAATGAGATATTATAAGCCACTCTACACACACACATCTGACACATGAAATAGGAAAGGCCATTGTATTCCTGCAGACAAATGAGATATTATAAGCCACTCCACACACACACATCTGACAATCTACGTGAAATAAACAAATTCCTCAAAAAGTATAAGCTATGCTTTATAACTCACAATACGAAATGAGTAATTTTAATTGCACTGTAGCAATTCTAGAAATTGAATTCATAATTTCGAAAATCCACGAAAAGAAATCTCTAGGCCTAGATGGTTTCACTGCAAAATTCTACAATTCTGCAGTGAAATAAATTAAAGTACAATTAATCAAAATTCTATGCGATCTCTCCCAGAAAATAGAAGAGGAACAATTTCTCAGCACCTTTTATGAAGCCAATATTACTCTGATGAGAAAACCGTGTGAAGGCAATACCAAAAAATTCAACTACACATATAATCTCATCAATATAAACACAACAGTTCTTGACAAAAGATTAGTGAATAGAATTCAGCAACGAGTAAAAGTCATTATGTACTATGACCAAGCGGGGTTTATTCCAGGGATGCAAGACTGTCTCGGTATTTAAAAATCATTCAACACAATTCACCCTATTAAGAGGCTAAAGAAGGAAAATCACACGTTCATATTAGTTGACGTAGAAAAAGCATTTGATCAAACTCACGCCACCCACTGATAACAAAGATTTTCAGAAAGGTAAGTATAGAGGCCAGCTTTCTCAACTGGATAAAGAGCAGCTGTCAAAAACCTACAGCGCATCATACTTAATTGCAAAACACTGACTGCTTCCTCGTAAGCTCAGAATCAAGCAAGGATGTCCCCTCTGACAACGCCTACGCCACAGAGCATGGAAGTTCCAGCTAACTCAATAATCAAGAAGAGGAAGAGATAAAATGGCTCCTATTTGCAGATGGCTTCATTCGCTCTGTAGAGAAGCTCGAGGAATTCACAAAAACACGAAGACGTGCCCAATGCCTGGTGTTGACATCACACGGCAATTATGTGAGAGGAAACCACGGAGGGAAACTGGGTGGAAGCCTCGTGGGCCCGTAGGATGCTCTTCGCCACTTCCTGCTCTACGATGAACACTACATGGGTGGACATGACAGTGTAGTATCCCATAAACCCCGCTCACCCCATACAAGGAAAGGGAGGAGGTCGGGAGATGTAGCGCTTCTTGCCGCCTGTGTCTCAGGTGGCCCTGAATGTGCTGCGGTCTGGCCCTGGTCCCAGATTTTCTCTGGCTGGTGGCCATGCGTAGAACTATCCTGCAAGTAACTTCTGTGAGCAATTAGGGCAGCCTGCCTTTATGTTGTGCTGAGGAAAGAAAGAAAGAGAGAGAGAGAAAGGGGGAGAGAGAGAAAGAGAGAGAGAGAGAGAGAAAGAAAGAAAGAAAGAAAGGAAAAGAGATTCTTTCCTTAGATGTCTTATATTCTGGAAAAAAGATATTGCTTTGCCTGGAAATTAGCCTTTGGGAAAGATTTATGGACACAAAAAGCAACTCTAATTTATATAAAGCAGCTGTAATTTAGAAAAGGGCTAGCAATCTTAGCAAAGTTATGTATCCTTTCAAGCTTGGAAAATGCTTAATTAAAATCCGGCTGAGACCGCACACCAGCGTGTGTATTTGGAGTGCAAGGAGACGTGTCAGTAGCACCAACCGCCCCCGGCATGACGGCAGAGGTGGGGGAGCGAGGGCTGGCCAGCTCTGGCTGTGTGAGCTTCCCGCGGCTGCGGCCACACACTTCTTCCACACCACGGGCTCGGGGGCCTCAAATAACACCAATTTGTTAGCACACAGTCTTGGAGGTCAGAAGTCCAGGATGGGCCTCCCTGGGCTAAAATCAAAACGTCGGAGGAGAGGGCTCCTGCTGGAGGCTCTGTAGGAGAACCCCTTTCCTTGTTCCTTCCAGTTCCTAGAGGCTGCCGCTGTCCTGGGCCTGTGACCTCTTCTGTATCCCCAGAGCCGGCCGCGGCGGTCCAAATCCCCCTGAGGCTGCATCTGGCTGGTTCTCCCTTTTCTGCTTCCCGCTTCCCTGTGTAAGGACCCTGGTGATGACACGGGGTCCACCTGGACAGTCCAGGAGACTCCCCTCACCTCACTTAGTCAGTTATTTAGCAATCTTGCTTCTGTCTGCTCTTTGAATCCCCTTTGCCCGGTGAGGCAACATTCTCGGGGGCTTTGGATCAGGACTAGGACATCTTTGGGAGGCATTATTGTGTGAGCACATTGGCCTCTCCAAGTAACGGGCCCCCAGCTCTCTGGGATCACCCATTCTTGCTGTTAACTGCTCCCCTGGGCGCGGCTCTCTCTGTGGGCAGAGGGATGTCTTCCTATTTCACAAAGCACATGCGGAATACTCGTCGTGTGCCTCACAGCTCCAAGCAGCTCAGTCTTCATAAGCACCTGTGTGTGAATGGGGAGGGGCACAATGATTATTTCCATCTTCGGATGAGGAGAAGGAGGCTTAGAGATGGTACTTAACCAGCTCACAGGGCTGAGGCGGGATTCACACCAGGTCTTTTCCTGTTGCCTCCTGCAATCTCGGTGGGGAAGACACATGGAAGCATGAAATGTGTGCTCGCAAGGCAATGAGCAACATGAAACAGCGTATCAGCTCCGGGTCCTTTCCACAGCAGGCCTGATGAGCAGACCCTGCCAAGCCCTGTCAAGTGAAGCAGCGGTCTCCCTTCTCCTGGCCATGTCTGCAGGGCCTGCGAGGCTGGCTGAGCAGGAAGGGCAAGCTCAGACCCTTGTTATTCCAGGTGTCTGAGACCTGGGCCTGGTCTCCTGTGTCACAGGGGCTGGCAGAGAGCAAACAGCGTGTGCTAGAACAAGAAGTCCCGGCCTTCCTGTCCTTCCTGCTGAAGGGCCGTGCGCAGAGGCAGGTCAGCCTGGGCCACGGCCTCAGTCTGGCCTCTTGCAGGCTCATCTGGTTCCCACCCTGCCACCCAGAGGGCCGGTGACAGGTCACCTGGGGCAGGAGGCAGTGGTGGGGCTGGAGAGAAGAGTGGGGGTACTCAGTTAAGTACCCTTTCTGAGTCTTACTCCCCTCATCTGTGAAATGGGAATAACAATGTGCCTCCCCTCATCCATGGTTATAAAGTCTAAGGTCTTGGTGAGCACAAGAAAAAGCCCAGGAGAGGCTCTATTGGAGGTGGCCATGAGACCGAGGGCACAGCGAGTTGGGACTCAGGGTTGAAGGGCGCTGTGCGGTACAGAGCCATGACCCGAGACGGTAGCTTGGGAGTGAGCCTCAGCCAGGAAGCAGAAACATGGCTTCTCAGATGATGTCACAACTTCCCCAGGTGAACCATGGGAAGGGCTTTGCTCAGGGTCTTGGGACACTGGATACATAGCGTGGAGATCTTCTGCTCTGGTTGCTGAGAACGAAAGGGTCTCCCATCTCGGTCCACATTTCCAAGGAGTGAAAATGGAGGTTCTCCTCTGCCGGGCAGAGGGTGAATCTGGGACTGGGGGTGGGGTCCGTGCCGGTGAAAGCCACCTGGGTCCCCTTGGGCTGGGTGTGCAAAGTCTCACTCTGGGTAGTGACAAGGGGCCTCTGGTGCTGGGCCTTGGCTCCCAGACAACTGTCCCTGCAGTCTGGCACCTCTGGGGTGGTGATCTTTGCTGGGAAAGTTCAGCCATGCCTGGACACTGTCAGGAGGGTCGCCCGGACACTGCTTCCGTGGGTGCAGAGGGGCTGTGTTAGGTCAAGACCAGTGGGGTTTGTACCAAGGAACAATTGGGGCTGGTGGGAGCACGAAGCCACCCAGGTGGGAGAGGAGTCCCTCTCCTTCTCTTACTGGCCTGGCCTCCTCTGGCCTCAGCCCCGCTCTGATGGAACTGCCCCTGTCCTCGGGCTGCAGGACTGCCCTCTGGAGAATGCTGAGGAGAAATGCATTCACGGAAACGCTTGCAGGGGTTGCCCACTGAATCTTTCTCAGGGCAGATATGGAGAGATAGCATCACTGGCAGGGAGAGTCATCTCCATCCCTGCAGGTAGGGGGAGCTTCCCAGCATCGTCCTGCAGAAAGAAGCAGAATTTGCTGGTGTCTGACCTCTGACTCTGTCTGCCCAGGTGGCGTGCTCCTTACAGTGGGCCTTACTGGAGCCTGGCCCACCTAATTCCCTCTCTTCCCCAAGGTCCCTGCTGGCCTCGTCGGTAAGTGAGCACAAATTGGACACATCAAGCCAGTGCATCCTCTGACGTTTCATGGGTCCTGTCCTGTTGAAGGTGATGGGTGTGGTCCTTCTGAGAGACTTGCCACCCCATTAGGACTTCCATGGGTGCAGGTGAATTCAGCACAAAAGGACACACCTAGCAGGGATATGCTGCATCCTCACAGACACCGAGGCCCAGCAGATAGATTTACAACTGCGTTGCCCACTGATGTGGGACCTGGCTCTGTCTCCAGTACCATTAACATCCTCTTTGTGGTGGCTCCACCTTGACCCTGGTGTCATATATCAGGGTCTGGAAGCTCCTCCTCTCTGCTCTTGATAGGCAGCACAGAGGAGGACTTGCGGTGGCTGAGCTTGGTTCCTGGCTACCTCCCACCCTCTCCACCGGCTCCTGGCCTGACTGTGAATGCTGTGTGCTGGAGATCCTTCCAGAAGCACAGGATCCAGAGTGAGTGTATGACTTCTGTTCAGGGGAAGGGGAAGCCTTTACTGAGTGCATCAGATAACATGCAAGACTGAAACAGCAGTCCAGTCGAATCAGTCTCCAGAGCATCTGGGCACACGTGGTCATAGGGCGTTACCACTGGGTGGGGGTGCTCTCTGTCATCCCTATCCACCTCTGCTGTGCACCGACAGGACACAGAGACCTTGAGCTGGGCTGCCCTGGCTCAAGGTCGTGTGCCTGTCAGCACAGGCCCCCACCCCCCTGGAGATGGTTCAGTTGGGAGCGTGAGTCTGTATGAGAAGCAAGCTGGAGCTGGGGACCACTGGGGTGACACTGACACCATGGGACCCCAGGAAGCTTGGCCAGTCCCCCAAGTGTGAGCCAGCAAGGAATGCCCTGAGTCCACGTGAGTGTGGCTATGTGGGACCCTGCTGTCCTGTGACTTCCTGGTACAAGTCCTTGCATTTCAACCCACACCCCACCTTCTTCCAACACCCAGGCCCGAGGACGTTTTCTGAGAGAAAGTGTTGATTGAGAAACCTAAATGGTGTGTCTCCTCCATTCCCTGAGATACAGGGCTCAGGAATCAGGACTGTAGCCCTTGTGAGAAGTAGCTAAGGAGAGCAAAAGCCCCACAAGACAGGGTGCTAAGCATCTGTATATATGTAGGAGCATGTGTGTGCATGCATGTACCCATGTATAAATGTGTGTGCATGCATGCATGGACCTGTATGGGTACATATGCACTCATATTCCTCCATATCTGATTCTTCTTTGTTGAAAATGGAAGAGTCGTGACATCTGCTCAGCCTGTTCTTACCATCAGCTTTTGCCCCATTTTCCTGAAAGGTGGCTAAAGAAGCCAATCACTGCCACTGTGACTTCCATCAGGCTTGGGATGGATTCTGTTCACAACAGTCCGACAAGCTGCCTGTCATCCATGACCCTAACTCTGAGTTTCCCAGGAACCTCTGAAGTTGGTCCAGGAGGATGCATTCCCGGGGATGGATCTGGGCACACTTCTATGTCTTTCTTTTGGGGACAGCCTGACCCTATTTGTGCCCAGGCCTCTCCAGCGGGAGGACCTGCTCACTCCAGGCCCCGTCACGTGTCCAGTTCCCAGGAGAATGTTCCCTCTAGCAGGTGGAGGAAGCCAGGGAATGTGATGTCCCTATGTAGCTGTCCCTGATTAAACCTCCTTAAGTAGTGATTCACGGGTTAACAAACCAGACACATGACAAGAAAAAGGGACATGCGCTTGCCTCAATAAGCCATAAGCTGATTCCTTCCAAAACCTCAATCTGAGGAGGGGGGAATGAAAAAACCAGAGCTCAAGGCTACCAACCAATCTAAATTAATGGTGCGGCAAAGCCAACCGAAGTCTAATTGTACTAATTTTTTTAAAAGAGAGACATGCAGCTTTAGATAATTTAAAAAGCATTTTGCATTCGGGAAGATGTTACTGGTTCTCACAAAGGCACCAGGGTGGGTTTATGAATGGTGTGTTTTTCCTGGGAGCATTTACGAGCATGATAGTTGATGCTCAGACTCCCAGGCATCACTGGCAATAATGGTGGCCAGACGGGATCTGAGCACGGTGGCTGCCCTGCCGTGGTGCTTGTGTGGATTTCAGTCTGGGCCAAAAGTTGCTACCGCATGTTATAAAGTAGATTTACATCTGTGGACACACATTCAGTAGACTGATCCCTTCCTTCTTCTATTCCTCCATTCACCATGAGGTTTCACGGGGCCCTGGGGGCCTGGGCGGCTCCGTCCTCGGTGCAGACGTCTGTGTTCTTCCTTCCACATGAAGTTCCATTGTCACAGGTTTCTGGGACAGCAGGGCCAAGCACAGCAGGACTCGGACACCAGTGCTCAGAGTACCACCTGCATTGCCTGCTGTGGGTGCGTGACCCCGCCACGGGCTTTGACCCCAAAGCCATGCTGGGTCCCCACCCCCACTTGCTGGCAGGTCATGTTCATCCACAGCTCCCCTCTGGGCCCGGCCAGTGCACTGCCATGTCTGTACGAATTTTCTGTGGGTGTCGGAACATATTAGGCGCAGACCCAGGGGTTTAAAGCAACACACATTTATTTCCTCACAGTTATGAAGGACAAAAGTCCAAGCTCAGTATCCATGGGTTGAAACTAAGGTGTCCACCGGGACACACTCGCTCTGAAGGCTCCAGGCGATAATCTGTTCTCTGTCTCTTCCAGCTCCTGTAGCTGCTGGCGTTCCCTGGCTTGTGGTAATAGCACGCCAGTCTCCGCCTCCTTGCTCACGTGGCCCCTCCGCCTCTGCCTGTGACAAGTCTCCCTCGTATAAAGATACACATGGTTTAGGACTCGCCTGGGTCATCCAGGATAATCCTTCAATTTCAAGACCCTTAATTTAATCATATCTTTTGCCATATAAGTAATACAGGTTCCAAAGATTAGAGCCTAGTATTTTGGTGGCCATTGTTAGCTTCTCCTGCTTGGCAGCCCTCACCCCTCTGCTTTGATCCTCATCCTGGAATGGCCTTGTCAATCACATCTGCACAGGGTCTTATTATTCACTCCGAATATCATAGGATACACAGATCGGCAGTTGAGATAAAACTCACAGCACCCCTACAACAAAGGCTTTGATATGAGCCACAGATTGGTTAATAAATGGCATTCATCCAAGAAAGATTTTTTATTCATGATAAGAAATAACAAGCTTAAAATGTCCTGAAGTCTTAGAAAACAAACGTCGCCAAGTTTTTTTCCCCTAAATTTGACAAGTAGCCTTAAAAATTTTCAAGGTATTGTTCATGAGAAACCATGAAGCAGAAAGCTACATTTCTAAATAAAAACACTAAAAATGGTTGTAAAAGACACTAGAGGAAATTTTGAATTATCTTTCTATTCTATTTATGGAAAAAAATAATATGAAGTTTCATCTGTCTCAGGCAGCTCAGGCTATCACAGCAACATACCACAAGCTGTGTGGCTTTTTTTTTTGAATTGGAGTCTCACTCTGCTGCCCAGACTGGCGTGCAGTGGCCGCTCCCGGCCACCGCAGCCTCGACCTGCTGGGCTCCGGCGATCCTTCTGCCTCAGCCTTCCAAGTAGCCGGAATTACAGGCATGCGCTACCACGCCCGGCTGATTTTTTGATTGATTGTAGAGATGAGGTCTCGCTGCCCAGGCGGGTCTTGAACCCGCGGGCTCAGGCCATCCACTCACCTCAGCCTCCCAAAGGCGCAGGATGACAGGCTGAGCCACCAAGCCCGGCTACTGTGTGGCTTTAATAGACAGATCTTTGTTTCTTACATTTCTGGAGGCTGGAGCCCAAGATCAACGTGTGGCAGGCTGGATTTTGGTTTTTGGTGAGAGCTCTCTCCTTGGCTTGCAGACAGCACCAGCTCGGTGTTCCTCACATGGTCTTTCTTAGGGACCAGGATCTGAAGCTTGAGTAGGAGGTAACTGGACAGTGGGTGGTGTGTGTTTGGCAGAGAAAGCAGCACAGGCACGGACTTCAAGTGGGACCCCTAGGCCAAAGACATGGCAGCAGGGTAGATGTGCAAGGATTAGCTGTCCAGGGATCTGGAGAGAGAGCTTGCTATTTCTCACAGGCATGGTGAAGAGCTTGGGTGTTGGTGCACTGGGGACAAATGGAGAGTGACCAGAGAAGCTGTCACCAGTCTGCTTATATTTCCAGGACTGCAGGTGGGGGTGGGAGGCTCCAGTAGGTAGGGGAGAGCAGAGAGACTTTGGGGCTGTTGGAGACATCCAGGCACGAGACAGGTGCCAGGACTGGGAAGGGAATGGGCTGAGGTGGGCAGTGGAAGGGTCAGGAAACCGTGGAGCTAAATGGAACAGGAGTGGGCGGTGTGTGTTGGCAGAGAAAACAGCACAGGCGCTTGAAGAGGGCGGAAGTTTGAAGAAGTCTAGGTCCCGTTCTTGCCTGGAAGGATGGTGCTGTGGTTTGCATGTTTGTGCTCTCCAAAATTCATGTTGAAACAGAATCCCCAATGCAACACTTTTAAGAGGTGCAGCCTTGGGAGGTGATTAGGCCAGGAAGGCTCCACTCTCAGGGATGGAATTGGTGTCTTACAAAGAGGCTGGGGAGAACTAGCTGGTCCTTCTGTTCCTCTGTCATTCCCAAGAACTCAGAATTCATCCCCTTTGGAGGATACTTCTTGGGAGTGGAGAGCAGTCCTTGCCAGTCATTGAAACTGCTGGCCAAGCCGGGCTCGGTGGCTCAGCCTGTAATCCCTGCCTTTGGGAGGCTGAGGTGAGTGGATGGCCTGAGCCCGCGGGTTCGAGACCCGCCTGGGCTGGCGAGACCTCATCTCTACA